>NW_012147819.1:1498386-1528843 GCF_000956105.1 Propithecus coquereli | reverse complement strand
ATCCTCCTGCCTCAGCCTCCCGAGTAGCTGGGACTACAGGCATGCGCCGCCATGCCCAGCTAGTTTTTTCTATATATTTTTAGTTGACCAATTAATTTCTTTCTATTTTTAGTAGAGACGGGGTCTCACTCTTGCTCAGGCTGGTCTTGAACTCCTGAGCTCAGACAATCCGCCCGCCTCGGCCTCCCAGAGAGCTAGGATTACAGGCGTGAGCCACCGCGCCGCGCCCGGCCCGGGCTCTATCTTAAGTGCTGGATCCAAAGACCTCAACTGAAAAAGCAGAAGCTACAACGACCTCCATGAAACGCTCCGAAGCCCTCTTGTTAACTAACTCTAAACCAAACATACTTTAAGTAGTGCTCCAGCAATTCTTCACATTTAATAATTAATCCATTCCAATCATGAATCCCTGACACAACCACTTGTATCACAGAAATGAAGTATTTAATAATTGCTCCTTACCAAACCCACTCAGTTATCAGGAAAGAGGACAGAGAGCACAGAGCGGGCCTTTCCTAATCACTCATCAGCGGTTTTCAAACTTTGCCCTCTGAAATCCCAACACAGGAGAATGAACTGCACTGAGGACCTGGGACCATCCCAGTTTCCTGCCTAAAGTATGAAAAATATTCAGGATTAGTCATCTATTTTTAAGATGTATGCAAATTGAGCTCTCTAACTTTTATTTTAATATAAAAATCTTCCTCCCAAATCTTAAGTAAAATTGGTACCAAGAAAGATGGACCATGTTGTTCAAAGCCTTCAGAGGCCCCCAACTCCCAAAGCCAACCCAGATGGGGAAGCAAGTGCACACAGAGGTCCTAACCGCAGGCCCCCAGCGGATTTCTGGTTCTTTCCGTGAGCAACTCACTGTTGCATATATCATTCGCTTGGGCTTTACCCTGGTACTTTTATTTTCATGTGTATAAATGTGTGAACTCCCTGTGGTCAAGGACTAGCAAACTTCCCTATTTGTCCACAGCATCTAGTCCTATTTCTCACACGTAACAGGCACTTGCAGGTTCTTCCAAGAGTCCTCTCATGTCAAAAGACCATCTTCCTAGAAATGCACAGAGAATTTCCGTCTCAAAGCCTGACATGCCCCTCCATCCTGATGGGGTATATAACAGCAACTGACCCTGTGGGGCCCATTTTACCTTCATCCCTACCTCTGAAATTGGCCAAATTACTTATGTTCTTAAACGCATGTATCTGCTTTACAATTAGCTTTGCCTGTTGTTTCCCTCCTATGTAAACCTACATACTGAAGTTTAAGACTGTTCAGTCATCCTCCATAATCTCAATGTGCCGGCTAATGAAAAGCTAAGGATGTGCAAACTCCTTCCATAGCAATGTAAAGCATCCCCATCCCTTTATCCCAGCTTTTCTCCTTCTGTTAATGTCACCCAAAGTTTAAGTAACACTTCACAATATCTGTAGCAAAAAGAAAAAGTGAGAGACCCATCCATCTGGACTTGGGTACGAAGTCTTCAACTTAAAAAAAAAAAAAAGTATGCTAAGCCACTAAATAATTTTCAGCAGTTTTCACTGAAAGCTTAGCCCCAAGCAAGCAACTCAGAAAAAAATATTTACACACGACAACAGAACAACTGCTGCTGAAATCCCAGAGAACTTTCCCTACCAAATCTCTAAGTACAGAAAGTACCCCACAGGGCCAACATCTCACCAGCAGGTTTCCCATGCTCATAGGACTTCTCATCTTCCCCAAGGCTGTATCATATCACTGATTTAACAAGTCCTTTCACATAGAATTTTCCCTCCAGGAAGGTGGGGAGAAAAGTATTACACATAAGGATGAGAAATGGACCACAGGAAACATAGGAACAGTGTTCAAATGTTTAAGATACAACAAGGAAATGTCTTTATGGCCCCAACAGCTAGAATTCTCATCAATGCTTGCACTGACATGGAGAACGCAGGAAAGAGCCGGAATCGTTTGGATATAGCTAAGAAATCAGCACCTGCATCCCCAGAATCATCTATTCAATGAGAAAGCTGAAAATTGGTTTCAGTCCATCCTAGGGAGAAAACTGAGCCTAAGCATCAACTTAGGGTATTGGTTTTTACAGCAAACACAGCCAACATATTCACAAGCCCGTCATTTTCTTTAATTGTCACACATTATTTTAATCAATAGGAAATTTCTCAATAACTTACCCAAAGTTCCCATTCCACATATGATGCTTAGAGCCTCTACATCCCGACCCTGTGACATCAAACACGTCACACTTGTTGTACACATTTTTTCTTTCCAGGGTGATGTAGTGCTGAGACCAAAAAACTAATTTATTCACCATGTTTTCAAGTTCCTCTATTCCATTAACAGTCTCTAAGCTAGCGATGTCTGCTTCTTAGTTTCACAGACCTCGGTTGCCTTTGGATGTGCTCTGGTGTGTCCCCCTCCTCATCCTCGGCTGCCACTGCTTTCCATTATACCAAAAATGCCGTCTTCCGAAATGCTCAGCAGTATCCCACAGCGCTATCCAAAGGTGGTCAGGACACGAGGAGAGCTTTTCATGTGAAAGCATTCGGTCCTAGATCACAGTGCACAGTACAGAAAGTTCTAGGACTGTGAGAACGCAAACACCTGTCGAATGACCTCAACGTCGATTCTAAACGTGAACCTCAACCTGGCTGGGGTCAAATGAAAGCCCTGCACGTTAGCTCCCATTCTCAGGTCTCGGTCCTCACTAAAAAGAAGTCAGAAATTTTCTGCTGGATTTTTTTTCCACTCCATTATAAAATACACACTTATAGTAAGTTTAGGAAATAAAGAAAACAAGTAAACAAATCACTCAAATTGAGCAAAGTTTCAAGTCATAAAAACAGGGTCCAAAAGACTCCTACTCAGCGTAAGTGCTTTAAAAGAGGTGAATCACAGAAAGTTAAGAAAGAGGCTACCCTGGCATAGAATAACTCAACTGGCCTATCACAGAAAATCAGCGATGTAGCAAAACAGATGTTTTGTTTTCCAGTTAATACAGTTTGGGAACACATGACTGCATAAACGCACGTGCGCACACACACACACACACACACACACACACACACACACACACACTCTGCACGCAAGATTAATCCTAACTGCTACAAACCTCCAAAGAGTATGTCTTTCATGGCTACCATATTTTTCATTAGCCTACTAGTTGCCAAGCCTTAGATAAACAAAAGGCTTCTGGACTAAATAGCAAGAAAGCTAGTAAGCACTGAACTTACTGCGTTCCATTCAATGCAACAATATATTGAACACCTAATATGTCCCAGGCAGGGCAGATCCAGGTTTTGTAGGGCTTGAAACTTACGTGGGGGAAGAAGAGCAAGGGGAATATTTTAAGAGAAATAAAAACATGCAATATATATTGCTTTTGGAAATTTAATAAAAAAACATAACCTTGTAACAACATTCCTAGGAACTCTCCCAGGGCCTTGGAAAGGACCTATGCAAGTGAGGATGAGAGAATGTGTTTGTGTCTGTGCAGGTGAGGGAAGGGGTAGGAAAAGCTTTCTAGGTTAAGGGATGTCCAGACAGGGACTGGCGGATGCCCAGGAAGTAAACTCAGGCACAGGAAACAATTCCAATGGCGGAAGCAAAGAAGACTTCAATCAGCTTCATCTTAATAAATAAATGCAAACTGAAAGAGGTATATAATACCAATTTGGCCCTCTCAGATTAAAGTTTTAAAAATGAACAAAAATACTAGTACCCAGTGCTGGGAAATTTGTGAAGAAACTGACAATTCTCAAGACACTGGCATGAAACAAACTTCTCGGAGGACAATTTGGGAATATTTTTTAAAGGCTTAAAGCATGCCCACTTTTTGGCCCAGCAAGTCTAGTTCTAGTCATGTATCCTAAAGAAATGACCGTGCAAGCATTCAGAATATAGAAGCAATATGGTCGTTTTTTTGGGTTTTTTTCCCTTTCAAATAAATCTCACGAGGTGTGGAGCAGTGGCTCACACCTATAATCCTAGCACTCTGGGAGGCCGAGGTGGGAGGATCACTTGAGCTCAGGAGTTTGAGACCAGCCTAAGCAAGAGTGAGACCCTGTCTCTACCAGAAAAAAAGAGAAAAATTAGCCACGCGTGGTGGCTCGCATCTGTAGTCCCAGTTACTCAGGAGGCTGAGACAAGAGGATCGCTTAAGCCCGTAAGTTGGAGGTTGCAGTGAGCTATGATGATGCCACTGCACTCTACCTGGGGCAACAGAGCGACAGTGTCTCAAAAAAAAAAAAAAAAACAAACTGTGCACAAATGTTCACAACAGCATTATTCATAATAATCAAAAATTGAAAACAACCTAAATGTGCATCAGCTGATGGATAAACAAAATGTGATACATTCATACAATGGAATATTTTGTAATAGAAAGGAATAAAGTATTGATATATGCCACAATGTAGATAACTCTGAAAACATTAGGGTAAATGAAAGAAGGTAGTGCAAGAGGCCATATGTTGTATGATGCTATTTATATGAAATATTCGGAATATGCAAATCTTCAGAGACAGAAAGTAGAATAGTGGTTGACAGGGACTAGAGTAGCAGGGGTGGGAAGTGACTGCTATTGGGTGTGGGGATTTTAATTGGTTGATGAAGATGTTTTGAAATTAAATAGTGGGGATGGTTGCAAAACTCTGAATATATTAATATTAAAAGCCACTGAATTGTTTGCTTTAAAAAAAGAACGCAAAGGTGGGATTGTGTGCATTTTGAGTTGTATCTCAACAAAACTGTAATTTTTAAAAAATACAGTAGCTACCTCTGTATTTCACGGTGGTTTTAATGTTTATATTTTACAGTATTTTCCTAAGAAATTTTTTTTCAACAACAGACATAGTTGGGCAAGCCTGAGTATTAACTTTGGTTCCCTATTATAAAAGAGGATAATATCGTTACCCATCTTCTTCATGGCATCTCAATCAGTTTTACTGGAATGATTAAATGAGAAGCCATTTGTAGAGGGCTTTAAAGAGCATCTAGGATAAAGCAAGCACTCAATAATTAGCTATTATGATTATAACCTTTATAATAGAAAAGGCTATTTCCATTTTGAAAACCAAAACATGCCCTCCTACTTACATCACCACACATTCCTGACTCATTTCTCATCATTTAAAAAGCAATTCTCTTCTCAGCTGAGACAAATGCCAAGTGAAAAGCAATCGAGATCCAAGAGAAACACGGCAAATAATTCATGGTAGCCTCTGGTCCAGTCAGGGAGCATTTGCTATTGCGCAGACCTCACACAATGATCTTTATGTGCACTATGCCATTAAACTTTCTCAACAACCCTCTAGAAAATGTACCACTATAGTCTTGTTTTACAGAGGAGGAAATCAAAGCGTGCAGAGATTTATTTGGCTAAGGTCGCCCTGGGCAAGAGGCTGAGCCAGAATTCAAACTAAGTTTATGATTCCAAAGCCTGTGCCGTGCAGTATCCCAGGCAAAACTGGTACCTCATAAGAAAAATTTCTCAAGGGAATCCACTTCCACAACAGTGAGAGGGGTAAAAAATGAGACTTATCTGAGACTTTCTTAAAAAATAAAGTTATGAAAATAAGTGTTTCACATTTAATGAATTTTGTTATAATTCCAACCCTGCCCTAAGTCTCAGAAGGACAAAGAATGAGTCGAAAGTTGAGAATTTTTATCGTAGTTCTTGACAAAATTGTAAGTTAGCTTGAGATGACAGAGAGAGGGTCATAAAGAGGTAATTTTTGCTAAAATATTTAAGAACTGTATTCATTTTCACAGGAACATCTCTTAATGTTTTGACATTTAAACCAACTTCTTCTGAAGCATCAAACACATCATTCCTTATCAATTTTCTCTTCTTCAATTGCCAACGCAAAGACACTGGCTACCGACCAGATGGGAAACAGAGGAAGAGAAGCTAGTAATAAGCAGGAAGACAATGAATGGAGACCAATTTTATAAGTGTTAAATTTATTACTAAATATTTTCATGTTATGACAGATCCCTATGCAACTCCAGAACTGGAACTCAAAGAATAAGTAAGAAAACAAGAATAACCATACTGTTTCCCCACTACCTAACCTGCTAAAAAATGTGAGAAGAAAACCAAACCTCTTCTGCCCTATTTCAATCTTCGGTTTACTCATTTGATATATATTTTTTATGTAAATCTTTTCAAAATTGTGAGAAAAAACTCAGAGTAGAGCTCCTATCCTACTCAGAGACCCTCAGCCAACAGAAATAAGCTTGTAATACACAGTCAGGTCTCACAGTTTCTCTAATAAGCATATAAATGTACTCTGGCAAAGGCAAACACCAATTTTGTTTTCCCCTTCGGCTAACATGAGAGTCTGCAAAGCACCTGTAAATTCACACAGCTTGCTCGCTGTAAGGCCAGATTAGATAGAATACACCAACCCCTAATCCCCTCATGCCTCCCCAGTGTCTCCCGACTCCTTGATAACTAAAACCGGCAAATGAAAAAAAGAATATTAGCAAAAGATGAAGGCATAAAACTTCACTAGTGCCAACCGATCATGCAAACAGCCTGCATATATAAAATATGCCTTAAAAAGGAAGATGATGGCAAAAGACATCCAGATGTCAGGAAAGGCATGGACAAAGGCTCAGGAAAGAAGAAAGGGCCTATAAAAGTGACCTCAGAAAAAAAAACAGTATGCATTTGGGATGTCATATTAAAGTTAGGCAACTATCCTTTTTGTTAAAATAGTGCTACGGTTTTAAAATATCCCAATCAGTTCATCTTTCCAGGAATTTTAACTAAAGAAAAAAATAAATAAATGCTCACTGCCCTCCTCTTCACCCCTGCCCCCATGATAGCCTTTGCCCAGGGTTCTTCACATTTTGTTTGCGTAACCCCAAAAAGGATTTGGAAAAACTATGGGCTCTTTTACACACTTTTAAGTTTTAACATTCAAAATTTCACAATGTAACTTTAATGACTGGAAAGAATATAATTTCTGGCATATTGTAAATACTGAGTTTTAAATAAAACAATTACATCTCTTAAAGGCATCCGTTCTGTTCTAAATGCCATATCCATTTCCCACACTCAAAATCCATTTAAAAAATAAATGAACAAACTCTTTAGGAGCTGGAAATGGTACATCATTTCCCTTTCTCCTTGATCTCATCTTTTCATTCCACTTCCCCCACAGTATTCCAGCCTATTACTTCCAAGCTTGAAAGTCAATTCTACTTCTCTCCAACAAAAATCTGTGAACAAATGAAATTTGTACATTTAACCACAAAATTCAGTATTAAAAGTTTCCTCTAAATTGAGGTAAATTGTTATATTTTAAGGGCAAAATTGGCCAAAAGAAACTATAAATTATTCGATGTAAGTGAAATTCTATTGGAAATGCATACCTTAATAAGACAGACAGGACTTTCTAATTAGGTAATCCTTTGTAGAAGATTATTACTTATTACTGGAATGAGACAAGATTCTACATGAAATCTATTATCCTATTTAGCTTTTGCAGATGTAGGCAGTGAGAAAATGTGTTCGCAAAAATAAGTAGATAGAAAAAATAAATAGATGGAAAAAGGTTTTTTCTAGCAAAGAGAATGTGCATCCATGGATTTGAGATTTAATAATCTATTAGCTGACTACTCAATTAAGTTGTCTTTCAATTGTATTGAAAGTAATGGGAAACTTATTTGCAAAAGGCTCATCTACTCAGTCATTAGAGTAGTTCACTTTCTCAGCAACCACAGCAGTATTTTAATTATACCCCTGCTTGGCACCCTGATGATGAGGGGTAGGTGAGAGGTGTGTCTTCCCTTTAAAGAACGGTAATTCTGAAAGAGGAGGTGTGAAAGGAGAACCAGCAGACCACCTGGGCCACAGGTATTTTTCTCAGGAAGGTCAAATTTAGGATTGATTACACTCAAGATCTAAGGATCAGCAACTGATTCCTTTAAATGAGGTGCCCGCATGTCCCCTGAAGTCTTCAGGTACCTCCAGGTATGCATCCTCTGGCTTCAAGGCCAAGGCTCTAAGTCACCTGCATGGACAGACCTCAAGATCAAAGGCAGGTAGAAATGACAGGGAAGCACAAGATAAAAGATTTTTTTTTTAATTATCCCAAGTCTGATATTAATTTGGGCTGCTTCATACACATATGTGTATGAGAGAGAGTATGAGTGAGAGTCAGGTATCAAAATCTTAATATAAAAGTAAGTGTTTTCACCTGCTTTTCACTTCATCAGATGTGCTTTCATTTTAAAATTAAAATTTAGCCTTCTACAAAATGAACATTGTAGTCCCTCTCCTGACAGACCATATTCCACTGAGCAAGATCAAAACAAGGGCACCATAAAAGCAGCTGCCATCCTATTACAAAAGCAATCACCACACAGCAGTTTTCAACTGTGGCTGCCCATATTCTGATCCAATTACTTTAGGGTGGGGCCTGTAGGATCAGTAGTTTTTTAAAAGCTCCCCAATGACTCTAAAGTGTGGGTCAGGGTTGAGAATCACTGAACAAAAAGATTAAAATGAGTTTTCAACTGTGGAGGGGTCATGTATAGTTCTAATTTGTATATTAAGACAAAATTAACCTATCTTAATTTTAAGATGTATCAACAATTAAAAAGCAACAGAGGGCCGAGCGCAGTGGCTCACGCCTGTAATCCTAGCACTCTGGGAGGCCGAGGCAGGCGGATCGTTCTGAGTTCAGGAATTCGAGACCAGCCTGAGCAAGAGCGAGACCCCGTCTCTACCAAAAAATGCAAAGGAATTAATTGGACAGCTAAAAACATATGTAGAAAAAAATTAGCCGGGCATGGTAGCGCGTGCCTGTGGTCCCAGCTACTCGGGAGGCTGAGACAGTAGGATTGCCTGAGCCCAGGAGTTTGAGGTTGCTGTGAGCTAGGCTGATACCACGGCACTCGCCCCAGGCAAGAGAGTGAGACTCCGTCTCACAAAAAAAAAGCAACAGAGGTCGTAGAGTTCTATGCAAATAAAAATGCACCATCTTTTTAACTTATTTAATTAGAAGCCATTTAAAGCAAAACACTAAATCACATCCTTCAATTCAAGGAAACCAATGAGATACATCATTAATCAATTTGTGTTGGCAATTTATTTAACGGATGACATTATCAACAATACAGACAAGAGAACGAAGGATTAAATGAGAAAACACTTAAGGAATCTAGCACATTGCTTGGCACATAGCGGGAGCTCAGTAACTCTGTTTTTAAAGTTCTGAATTTAGGATTCAGATGAACATTTACATAATCTTCTAACTCTACAATTCCAGTCTTCAGGGTCTTCATTCATTTTACTTACTGTGACTTCTCAGATTAGAAAAAATAACATCTTCAAATATAGATATAAGTACCAAAATTTGATATTTGGACACCACAATTTTTCTGGTCATCCTGGCTCAAACCTTAGAGCTTTAAACCTTTTTTAATTATGAAAATACAATAAGCGTATCACAAACATAACGTACAGCACGGTATAAACTGAAAAGTATATCTGCCTTCCTATTATTCACATGTATGTACAACCCATTCCTATTATCATGCCCAAACCTATTTCCCAGAGGTAACGCTAAATGATTTTTCCCTTCATTTTCTTATTCTAACCATCATTTTATGTGATTCATTCCTTCTTTTATATTGTTCTCAAATCCATTCTTGTGTTTTACTAAATCCATCCAAGTTCAGGCCTTCACCTTCTAATTAATCTCCTTGCCTCCCTCCAGTCTTTTTTCCCCACGACCCATCCTATGAATGTGTCAGGTTCCTAGTTGCCAATCACAGGATCCATTCTACATGTTTTAAAGTCACTTCCTGCAGCAGAGTACTAGGTTATACCCAGGCCTAGGATCGTGGCTGAGTCTCACTGTAGAGCTCGTCTGGTGAGCAAGCAACTCCCATCAGGTCTGGGAGGGCATCAGGAGGCAGCCTCTGAAATCACCAACACCATCCGATAAACCTTCCCTGTTTTTTCACATTTCAAGCCGGAATCCAAGTCTTGCTAGGGGATCTCACTCCAACTGGCAGAACTTAAGTCATATGCCTGCATCCTAACAGTGAGAGAATCTGGGCAATACAGTTTGATGGGTTCTTATGTTTTTGTTTTGTTTTGCATTCTCTTTTAGGAAATCAGGATTCAGATGTAGAGAACAACCCAAATATGAGAAGGATGTTCAAAAGAATCTTGGAAGCCACAGAGTAATAGAGGTCTGTAGCAATGAGAAGAAACTCATCTTCCTAAATTACCCCTGTAAACATAGTCTTCTAAAGAAAAAGCAAGTATGGTAGACATGGAGATGTGCCACCCAGATTCCACTTCAAGGACCCGTGGCCTTAGTGATTGCAGACAGCCTCCAACAGTTGGCTCCATCAGGGTTTGCCTCAGCTACTGACAGCCACTCGCCCAAAACACACCCTCCAGGGAAGGGCAGTTCACATTCAGTGATGGGTGAAGACAGGCGTATAGAAACTGCCAGACCATTTCAGCCCAACACCGGACAGTTGATGGGCCATAAACACTCTAACGTTCCCCATGGTGTGGTTCAAGGCTGTGCAGGGCTACATTGCAGTCTGACTTCTGCCTCTGCCCAATCCTGCTTCTAGCTCCTCCCTTCCATGAGTGTTAATCCTTAAAAACTGCACATTCCTGTACACCAAACTCTATCTCAGCATCCGCTTCTGAAGAAACCAAACTGTGCCAGCAATCAATCTCCAAGGGCCTCCAGTTACAGTTACAGGGAAGGTTTTCATTCCCCACCCTGGTTTCCTCTGCTGTTTGAGTCTTAGATCTGCAAATAAGACAGTGAGTGCTCACTATCAGTCACTTGGCTGAAGTTTACCCAGTAATTTCTTGGTTGAATAAAGCTCATCCTCTAACACATTCCTCAACAAGGGCTCCAAGGTACAGAATTCTCCGAGTTACTGTGGAAACTGTTTTTCTAGTCTTCGTACCTAAAGGCTGAATGTAAAATCCTTGGCTGTGACTTTCTTTAAAATCTTTCAAAGATGCTTCTCACTGTTGCCCTGCTTTGTATGTCATTTTGAGAAACGTGGTGGCAGTCAAATTCTTTTGCCCTTGTAAATTATTCGATCATTTTGCAAGGAATCCTTGATGATTTTTCTTTATCTTTGAACTCTAATAGTTTTACTCTGAGGAGTTGATAATTTGGGGTTAATTTTTCCAGGTACCTGGTAGGGTCTGCCAATAGGCAGATTCGTGTCATCTTTTATTTTTAGCACATGTTCTTGGATATTAAATGTTAGTGCCACTCCACTATTTTGTTTTTCTCCTTCATAGTCCAGTTATACATAAGTTGTCTCTTCTTTGCCATCTTCTACTTCAAACACTTTCTCTCTGATCTTTTTTTTTTATTTCACGCAAAAGTTTTAATTTCACAGGCAAGAATTCAAGCTGTCAGAATCCAGTGCGACTTATCTGTGAGATACACGCTTAATACACTAAAACAAGCCCTCTGCTCTTGACTGTCTCCTCACCAAATCCTGGGCTCACTCTTACCACTTCCTGCTTGACATCTCCAGTTCCTCTCAAGTCCTCTCCTGCTTGTTTCATGAGTCCCTGTCTCACCATTCTGACCCCAAATTATCTCCCTTTTTCAGAATTCTTATAATTTTATTGCTCAACTCATTTTAGTGGTATAAGACATTTTAGCTAGGAAATAAAATTATAGCACTCTTATACCATTAACATGTCATATGCTTATAATGCGCTCTAAATTGAGTAAGAATCTGAATACTGAGAACGGTGACTTACATTTTTCTTTTCCCCTTCAGTACATGTTACGGGCCGAATTGTGCTCCTCAAAATTCATATGTTGAAGTCCTAACCCAAGCTTCTCAGAATGTGACTACATTTGAAGATAAGATCTTTAAAGAGGTAATTAAGTTAATGAGGTCATTAGGATGGGCCCTAATCCAATATGACTGGTGTCCTTATAAGAAAAGAAAATTTGGACACAGAGATGGTACAGAGGGAAGACCATCTGAAGACACAGGGAGAAAATGGCCATCTATAAGCCAAGGAGATTGGATCAGAAGAAATAACCTTGCTGACACCTTGATCTCAGACTTCTAGCCTCCAGAACTGTGAGAAAATAAATTTCCATTATTTAAGCCACCAGTCCATGGTCTTTTGTTAGGCAGCCCTAGCAGACTAATATAGAACATAATATGCTTTCGAATTCTAATTCAAATGATACACAAACATGTGTATACTCACACTGTAATTAAAGAATAAATTTAAGGTTTTGGAGTTCAGACTGGTATTACACTACAAATATTTATGGACACAAAACACATGTGAATTGTCTTTATCCTTCCACCAAGGTCCCCTGACACTTGTTCTACACCCCACGATTTACACCTAGCCAACCCTACCCTCTCCTCCCACATGTCCCCCTGGAAACCTGACCTTTGCTACCACTCAGCAAGGCTGGTCACTCTGGAAAAACAAGCTGAGATTCAAGTGAATGCATCCATTCTGGAAAACAGCATGTTGTATGTGGCACAAGAGATAAGGAAGAAAAAGTCAAGGATTCTGTTTCTCAAAAACCCTAAATTTCATTAGTTTGTGGCAAAAGTCTTTTGGGGGAAGCAAGCTTATAACCTAGTTAAGAGAATTATAACATTTTGCTAATTCTATAGGATAAATGAAAAAAAAAGTCATCATTTATAAGAAAATTTAGATTATAACTCAGACTAACCAAGCAGCAAAATAATTATCATTTTAATAGGCCAATTCTTCTCCTGCTTAGCATAATACGCAAAGAATAAATGCATTCAGTGTTCACTATACGGTACATTTAAAAGCAAAGGCTTCAATTTCTATTGAAAAATCAGAGCAGTGAGATTTTCTAATTTTCTGTCTTTCCTTATTAAAGATTTGCTTCTAGTCTCTGCAGTAACTTTTATATAACATAACCTTACATTTTCATGACTCTTAATCAAAGTACTTTCATAAGCACTACCTTATTATATTCTTGCTATGAAGCTAGCAAGACATACATTAGCTTTATTTTGTTTATGGTGAAACAAACTCAGAAGTTAAATGACTTGCTCCAAATCACATCACTAGTAAGCCGCCGGACCCAGACCTTATGACTCCTTGTTCCGGCTCCAGCCGTGAAACAGAATTAAGGTATTAACTTAATATATAGTCAATGTTTTTTCTTAACTATTAATGTCTCCATTTATCTAATAGTATATCCTAACTGGTTTTTCAAAGCTATATCCTAGTTGCTTTAAATAGAATTTAGTACAAATAAATGACCAAATTTGAAAACAACAGTAACTCATAGAATCTGTTCATTTTGCTATACATTAAACAGCCGCCCATTTTATGCCAAGTCACTTAACCTTACTCTATCCTATCTAATATGATTAATCCTGTGCTAGTTTATGGACAATTTTAAAAGCTATGTTATGTTCCAAGAACAGGAATAATCACATCCTTAAAATGCGAAAATTCCCTCACATTCTAAAACTGAATAAAGGAAAAAGTGAATTACATGAGAAAGTTATAGCAATGGAAAATATCACATGTGCATTCGCTAAGTGTTAAATTTCTTGAGAAATTTCCTAAGTGAGAAAACACTCTCCAAGTCAAATGCGAGAAACTGAAATTATGTCTTGGTTTGTTTGTTTTAATGCACAGTTTATAGAGTTTAAGATGAGCCTTTAGGCATCTCTGAGTTTTTCTAACTAAAGATAAATCTCAAGTATTTGGGTCAATAGAAATAAACATGCTCAGGAAGAACAGGAAAAAAGAAAAATGATCATCAGCATGAGACTTTGCAGTAACTGGCTTTCTAGAAATTTTAGATCTAGGAACAGAGTTATGGACACCTATTTATCCTCTTAACAGAAGGGAATCATGTGAAAAACCTAAAATACAGATTTCCCAGGAGTGACAATCAAGACTCATAGCACTTCCAGAGCAAAGAGATCAAGTAACGGGAAGTTATGAACACCAAACGCTCTAAGCATCTTCTAATAGAGCAATCTGCACAAATTATCTCCATCCCAAAAGGACAAGGTATGACTAACATCAGCCTCACAAGATAGTCTCAATAATTTGCAATTTTCTTATCTGCAGATCTTTTTGAAAGTAACGTTAAGTTGAACTTTTTCGGAATCCATTTAAATGCACCTTCAACCATATTAATAAAAGCTTCTGTGGTTTAATGCTTAGTTTAACTTCTAATAATTCATTTGTCAACCACAGTATAAGTTAGTATGTCAACGATCCTTTGTGCTAACTCCCGAAGAGTTAGACCAAATCTTATATTCCAGAAGCTGAGGATGGAGTATATTGACAAAGCTCGCTGCGACAAACAGAATGCTAGCTGCCAAACCCAACAGCTGGTTTTTCCTGTCCTCTTTAGAAGTCAATTCTTCAGTAGGCACATGGCTGCGGATCACAGACTCCTTTTCCCAGCCTCCCTTGCAACTGAGAAGCAACCATATGACTAAGTTCTGGAAATGAGATGTATATAGAAGTTCTGGAACTACTTGTAGGAAGTGAACTGGAAAGGGTGGTGGGGCAAATGCCACTCCAGCTCCTTCCTCCTTCCTGGAGGGAAAATGAGTATGATCCTGCAGGCTGAGCAGTTGCCTTAGACCAGGAGACAGAACAAGCCCCAGCCCCGATCACAGAGCTATCCCATCAGCCCTGGCCTGCCCACTGCTCTCTGAGGTAAGCAGTCTAGAGATAAACTTCTATCTCGTTTATGCTACTGGGTTTTCTGTCTCAGGAAGCTAATCCTAATCCTACCCGACACATTTCTTCACCACCGCAGCAGTGGCAGTGATGGTAAGAACAGTAGTTGCAATACTTGTAACACCTGCTCACACACCCTCAGAATCCTTACCATGTGCCAGAAAATACATTCAGGGCTTTACACCCATTATTTAATACTTGCAAAAACCCTGTGAGGTGGGCATTACAAGTCCCCATATCCTTGGTTAAGCATCCAGTGTGGTCAGTCAGAAATCCCACTGTGGTGTCTTTACTAGTGACCTGCCCAATTCCAAGCCTACACCCCAAAAAACCTTTGAGACTCTTCTCTTTATCCTTGTTGTTCTGAAATACACAATATGCTTGGTGGGAATCTTTAAATCGACCGTGCAGGGTACTTGGTGTACCCGTGTACTCTTCCACTGTCATGCTGTAGGTTTTTCTCTGTCCCCTTCATCAGTTACCATCTCCATCCATGTTCTGTCTTCCAGAATTTTTTGGAAAACTCTTATCAACTAATAGCTCCTCTCTCAAACGTTTCCTCACTATGGGCTTTTTCTACCTTTTAAATTTCTATCCTGTCATTAAATGGGATCTTAGGTGACAGGAAACTAAGTCATGTGGTAATTCCAGATCAATTTTCACAACTAGGGGAGGAAAGTTTGTGTGCACGTGTGTGTGTGTTTCTTTAGTCTCAAAAGGCTAAGATCATTCCAAACCAACAAGATGATACCTTAGAACTGCGGTCCCCAAGCCCCAGGCTATCTTCCACAAAACTGGTCTCTGGTGTTAAAAAGGTTGGGGACCGCTGCCTTACAAGACCAAATGGAAATACTTAAGTTTTTTGTTGTTTTTTTTTTTTTAAACAGAGGCAATTAATTTCTTAAGTGTATACTGAGAAAGAAAACTAAGCAGTTCCTATTAAAAGGAAAAGAGGCCAGTGCAGTGGCTCATGCCTGTAATCCTGCCACTTTGGGAGGCCAAGGTGGAAGGACAGCTTGAGCTCAGGAGTTTGAGACCAGCCTGAGCAAGAGTGAGACTCTGTCTCTACAAAAAATAGAAAAATTAGCCAGGTCTGGTGGTGCACACCTGTAGTCCCAGCTACTCAGGAGGCTGAGGCAGGAGGATCCCTTGAGCCCAGGAGTTTGACATTACAGTGAGCTATGATCATGCCATTGCCTTCTACCCAGGGGAACAAAGCTGAAACTCTGTCTCAAAAATAAAAAGGAAACGAGAAAAAGGAAGCCCTAAGGTTTCTGTTTGTTTTTGTTCTCCTTTGGCCATAAAATCAACAGGGTCCAAATAGGATGAGATTGCTGCTAAAAGCGCTAATGAAATTTTAGGCTTCATTAAAATAAGTGGAGTCCTGACAAAAGAAGAAATGGATTCACTACACATAGCACCATTCAGACCTCAATGGAATCATACTCTATCCACTACCGGTGAAACTTAAACTAAAAAAAAAAAAAAAAAGTTCTGACCAAGTTAACATTAAGACTGAAAAAAATGAGGAATAATTTAATTTAGCCTGGAGAAGTTTTAAAAAATAATTAGGTAAAAACAACCCAGAGGAGAGATTTGATAACCATCTCCAAATCTGTGCACAACTGTCTGCCCTATGGCAGAGTGGGTAGACTTATTCTGCCTTGCTGCCGAAGGCCAGCTGGGTATGATCGTGGAAGACCCAGGACGGCGAACGTGACATCAAAATCAGAGAACATCTTAAAATGCGAGAGGCTCAGAAATGGAAAGTCGGTCTCAAAGGTGAACTCCCCATAACATGAAGTGTTCAAGCTGACGCTGAATAATCAACCAATGTAAAGACTATCGTAGTGATACCTCTTTTGTCACTGGTAGACAGTTAGAAGAATCCTGTCAAGGCTGATACACCAGTGGAGCCTTGGAGCCCTGAAACAGTGAGTGCAGGCTTGGCTCACCCCTAAATACTAACAGAAGAAAGGAGAAGAAGGAGTTGTGCCCCATTTTAGAAAACGAGAGGCTGTCCAAGTTCTCTACGTAAGACTACATTCAAGGAAAAGAACAACAAAAACAAACATTAATACCTCAGCTCTGCGAAGGGGCAAGTTCCAGCTTTCTACAATTCCAGGCTTACACACTACAAACGCAGAACTGGCTACACTACGCAGTGTTGTAGGGTTTCTCTTAATTCCAGTGGGTTTTTTTCCAAGAAAGGTTGGCAAAAACTTTAAGTTGATATAACTACAAAGTCTGGAACAAACTCTTTTTTGCATATGTTGCATAAACTTGTAAATGGCAATTTCTCTATTTCCAGCTCCTAACTACTAGTTTCTAAAGTGACTGAAGCAGAAAAAGATGAGGGCAAATGGGAAGCCTGGGCTTGTTCAAGAGGGCTGCGTGAGAAGAACCCGGGGGCCAGAGGGCTGCAGGATCTCACCCCCTCCCTGCTAACCTCTGCATAAATACTAAGGGGAAAACCCCATTTTGCATTTTGTGAAGAGAGAAATTTAAAGAACTGTACTCACTCCCTACTTCTCTACCCACCTCCAAAAATACACACCCCCCACCACACACACACACATGCTCTGGCAGAGTGCAATTAGCCATGTATGTTGTACTAAAGAATGTGCAGCCTGTATTCCAGAATCCTGCAAAAAACATTTTTGTGAACCAATCCACTAAAACACATGTTCCAGGATTTCAAATTCAGCAGCGAGCCAGGAATGAGTGGGAGAGTAGGGGAAGCTGGCCCAGCCCTCCCTGGCTCTGCCGCTGCAATCCCTGCCTCTGCCCAAAGTGGGCTTTCAGGGAAAGTTGCCAGCAGAGGAGGGCCCCCCCAGGCTCTTCAGCCTCAGAAGGTGCAAGAGCGGATAAATGGCACCCTGCACAGGACTCCCCTAACCCTGGCTCTGTCTGGAGCCTGCAGAACAACGTTTGTGAATAAAGCAAGCTGCTCATTTTCCATTCTCCTCCATCTTCTCTCACCCGCCTCCTCAATCTTACATAAACTCAGAGAATGTCAGGCAAGGCTGAACAGGAACTGTGCCTTAAATCTGACAAAATAGAAAGAGAAGGCAATATAACGCTTTTCTTTTTCCTTCTTTTTTTCTTTTTTGAGAGAGGGTCTCGCTTTGTCACCTGGGCTAGAGTGCAGTGGTGTCATTATAGCTCACAACAACCTCCAACTTCTGGGCACAAACGATCCTCCTGCCTCAGCCTCCCGAGGAGCTGGGCCTACAGGCACGCACCCGCACACCTGGCTAATTTTTCTATTTTTATTTTTTTAGAGATAGGGTCTCACTATGTTGCTCAGGCTATTCTCAAACTCCAGGCCTCAAGCAATCCTCCTGCCTCGGCCTCCCAAAGTGTTAGGATTACAGGCATGAGCCACCTCGCCTGGCCAACACTTTTCTTTATTTAGCCAGAAACTTCAAAATGCTCACACACTACCTTCTGCCATCAGGAGCTTTAAGGATGTCAACAAGCTAAATCCAGGAGATGTGTATTTGGGTGTTTACTGTACAAAGTCTTTCAACTTCATTTTGGAAAATTTTTGTAACAAAAAAGGAAACAGTTATTTAAGTATTTATGCATTTTGAGGTATATTTTTACAAACATGGACGAAATAGTAAAGAGTAGAAAAAAGTATAGTGTGTGATTTTTTTTAAAAAGCCACGCACTAGTGTTTGTCATCACTTTCTAAGTTCATGTCTGTGAATTCAGCATGCAAATAACTTTCTCTTCCAGAACAGGACAAAGCAGCACCAACAGACACATGAATCTCACAAGATTCAAACTCAAATGCTTTACCAGAGATGCGGA
This sequence comes from Propithecus coquereli, assembly GCF_000956105.1. Lineage (NCBI taxonomy): Eukaryota > Metazoa > Chordata > Mammalia > Primates > Indriidae > Propithecus > Propithecus coquereli. The sequence goes on along the minus strand of NW_012147819.1, from coordinate 1,510,277 downwards.
CTACAAAAATACATCTTTGAAAATATACAGAACATTAAATATAAGCCCCAAAATCTAAATAACTCTTTCGGTAGATGATCTATGGAGAGCAAAAACTGTCAAACTGGGTTAGAGAGTCAAAGGCGGCTTCTGAGAGGTTCGTCTTAGCGGCCAGAGGAAGGAGGCCTAACCTAGGTATAACAGGATGTTTTTGGCTCCAAGCAGTGTGAGGCCTAACTCAGAACAGGATAAATAAGAGTATTTCTCTCACATGACTCACATGACCCGAAGCCCTAGAGCAGCCTGTTCCAGGGCAGGTTGATTCAGTCGCTGAATGATGTCATCACAGTTTTGGATTCTTCCCACCTTACCACCTACCATCCCCCCTCAGCAGCACAGGCTCACTGGTGTCCTTCAGAAGAGAAGAAAACTTCCCCAAAGTCCTAAAAAAAAATTCTGAAAATGTCTTTGTCAACACCCAATCCTAAATCATTCATTTACCAAACCAAAGGGTACCAACTCACAGGTCACAGTGACCTCTGTGGGGGTGGAGGGTTGGGGGGTCCAGAGACTGAGATCCTCATGGAGGGGGCTGGTCTTCCCTGCTGTATCTGACACCTGCTGAAGAATATGCAGATGGGGGGGTGGTCCTTTTTTTTTTTTTTTTTGAGACAGAGTCTCACTGTGTTGCCTGGGCTAGAGTGCCGAGGCGTCAGCGTAGCTCACAGCAACCTCAAACTCCTGGGCTCAAGCGATCCTCCTGCCTCAGCCTCCCGAGTAGCTGGGACTACAGGCATGCGCCACCATGCCCGGCTAATTTTTTCTATATATTTTTAGTTGTCCGATTAATTTCTTTCTATTTTTAGTAGAGATGGGGTCTCGCTCTTGCTCACGCTGGTCTCGAACTCCCGAGCTCAAACAATCCGCCCGCCTCGGCCTCCCAGAGAGCTAGGATTACAGGCGTGAGCCACCGCGCCCGGCCGAGGGGGTGGTTCTTGAAAGGCACCTGCGCCTGTGCCTCAGTGGGCCTCCCCATTTCCAGTGCAACGGAGCGGCCCTGTATTTAACTTTTATACCAGGCTTCTACAGAAAATTCGGTTTAAATAAAATGTTCAGTGGGTTTTAAATGTTTTGATTTGTTTTTCAAAACTAGTTTAGGGCCAGCTTCTGAAGCAGTGCTTAGGCAAGGAGAATTTGATACCTTTCTAAGGGATTCTTATCCATTAAACCCAAAGCCTAATCTATTTTGATGCCCTGACTCTGAATGGGATTCTCTTAAACAAACCACCTTTCTGATTTCTGGTTTCCCCACCCTGGAGCGGGGCTGGCCTGGCATTCGTGGGCTTTGCTGGCACTCTAGGAATTCATCTTCAGACTTCCTTTCTGGCCAGGGCTGGCATCCCCTCCCTAAGCACAGACACAGCCACATCCTTGTGAACTCACTGAAACAGTTCCGCACTTGTTGGTAAAGAGCTCCCCAGGATCGAGCAGCTACAGGGCGAACAGCTGGCAGAGCAGGGCCTGGCCAGTCACCCACTGCACCCTGAGCAAATGCCCTAACCAAGCCCACTGGTGTCAGCTCTCTTAGAGCTCCTCTGATCCAGAGCTCCAAACTCCTGTTAGCTGAAGAACTTTCCAGCTTTTCCCTTCCCACAGTCTCATAACCACTCCTCATTTGCAAGCAGACAAATTCCTGTTCTTCAGGTGAGACACCCTTAGGCAAAGTCTGCAACTGGATGAAAACAACCTTAGCAGAAGGGGTTTTCCCTGGTTCACAGGGCTCAGGACAATAGGCCTGTTCTATCAGATAGTAAAGGGAGTTATTTCTGTATGTTTGTTTCCCCTCTCACTGTGAGTTCACCAAGTCAAGATGTCTTATTTTTTAAATGTAACTGATGGCATAATAAAAATAAATAAAATTAAAATAACATCTTATTACCAAATGAAAACATTGAACATTTTAGAATGTATTTTTCCAGACTGCACAGGTAATATTTTTTTCTGTGAAGAATTCAGTCTCACGAACATTTTTGTCAAATATTTGACTACAGCACTATCTATATGGATGTACTGTTGGACACTTAGGTTGTTCCTAATTTTTTGCCAGTACAAAGAGATGAATATCATTGTAAGTACAGCTTGTGAATTTATCCTACTATTTCCTTAAGAAATTCTTAAGAGTGGAATTTCAGTAAAGCTTGATAGGTACGAGTGACTGCAAATCCCATTATTAACAGTCTCTTTTATATGCACCGACACCTTGAATCCCCACACAACAAGCCTGTGAGGTGGGTACTACGTCCCCAAGTTTACGGATGAGAAAACTGAGGCTCAAGACCACAAAGCTGGAAAGCCACAGAGACAGGCTTCAAACCCAGAGCCCAGGTCCACATTAATTGTGGCTTCTCAGATGCAACAACCCATTAAAAAAAAAAAAAGATGCCCCGCCCCCCCTCCCCAACTCGCAAGCCAGGGAAGGGTATAAGCCAACTTGGGTACCTCACTGTTCACAGCAGCCACCAATAAGACAACGACAACCTTCTCCACCTCATAGCAGGTAAGACTGGAGCACTTATACGCAAGGCACTGTTCTAAATGCCTTACACGTATTTATTTAATTCTCAAAACAAACTCTGCTAGGTACTATTAATGATACCCATATTTGAGGGAGGGGCAAACCTTATAAGGCACAGAGAAGTTTGGCACGCTGCCAAAGTCACCAGCTACTAAGTATGACATCAGATTAAACCCAGACAGTCTGGCCCCAAGCGTATCTTTTAGCCACTGAGCTACTACCCTACCTTGAGGTTGGACCCAAGCCTCCTGCCTCAGGTCATCATTACCAGCTCTCTCTGCATCTCACCGTCTGACTGCACAGCCCTGGCTCGTTTCTGACCATCACTTCCCTACTCCTCCTTGCCAGTGTCTCCTCCCAAGCTCAGCCTGCTGCTCTCCTACCCACCAACTCAACCCACCCAGCTGGGTCCCCACTTTCCATTTATTCTTCCCACTCTGCCCTCAGCCCTGAGCCAAATCATGCAAAGCCAGAAAAGATAAAACTGAAAAGAACTAAATTAAAAACTCAGCTCATAACCACACCTTACTGTATGTGTAGCCAAAAGTCACATGTTCCTCCTCTTAAAGCTACAGACATTCCTTGAGAGCAGAGCCTGTGTTTATAACCTACTAGTTTAACCAATTGATTCAGGGGCTTTCTAGTAGTCATGCCATGCCAGTTTCTTACTGCTATTATTTTATCTTCTCATCATTTATCACACCAGAATATTCGTTTTCCCCAGGTACCAATTTAGTAGATTTGCGGTATTTTATGCACAACCTTGAGACTCAGGCTATTATTTAAACAAAGTTTTGTGCACATTGATTAATATAATAAGGATTCACAATATTCTTTGAAATTCTAATTAAAACCTCATTAATTTAGAAAATGTAATTATTTGGATAAGGTTTGGCTAAAATTCAAATTTTCAACAACCTCCCTCTATTTTTAATTGAAGGTGAACTAGGAAGAAAAAAATTGTAATACTAAGTATTGAATTATTATTAAGTATAATGTACAGTCAAACCAATGTTATATAAGTCACCATCATGGGCATTTTAGCCAAACCCCTAGAGTTAAATTGTGTTTTATTTTAACTTTTCTTTTAAATAATTTTTAGGTCAAAGTTTCCATAACTCAATATTGCATTTTCCCAGTTTATGTAAATTAGCAGCATTTTGCTACATGTAAATAAATGACAGTATCCTGTCTTGCTTTTCTTGTTCTCCTCATCTTAGGAGAGGGGACAGTAGACTGAGAAAGAAATGAGAACAAGTGACAACATTCAAACCATCTCAATTGACATCATGCCCATAAATGTGAGAAACTCAGAGTCTAGTGGCCCGGTATCTGCACTCCAGTCTCCGCTCTAACACTTCTCATATGAGGCAAGAACTGAAACCTTGAGGGCACAGGAGCAGACAACCTAGAGCAATAACCTCACATCGGAGTCTCAAGGGTTACTGTAAATGGAGATAAGGCTATTTTCTCATGGGAGGGTCTATGAATTAAAGCAGCTAATACTTAACAGAAACACTCAGAAATGTTAAGTGTTTCATAAACGTTAGTCCTCTACACCCAGAATCCTGTTTTCCAAATGAGATCTGCTTTACAAGGTTATAAATGAGAATACACAGCCATATGCTTCAAGCTAAAAAGTGTGGCATGTTAGCAATTACACAGAAAAACCAGTATGCTAAAAGCATACTTAGCTTTACATTTTTTAACATTTTAATTTAACTTCAAAATAAATTTTTTTGGAGGGTACAAAAGGAATACATGCTCATTATAACCAAAAAAAAAAAAAAAAAAATCGAACTGTAGAAAGAAGGGGCAGATTCAGGACTTGCCCATATGCTGCTTCCCTCTGGGAGGACACAGCAGCAGCTGGGCCTGGCAGCACCGTGGGCGGTGACATAAAGTGAAATGCTCAAGTCCGTTTACTCCTCCTGGTCTCCACCCCAAAGGCCAAAACAGACAACTTTTTAGGGCCTCAACATCCATGATTACCTTAAAAGCTAAATACTTATTACTATAATAAGAAGTATGCTAAAGTCTCCTAATCAGATTTCTATCTCATAGCAGAAATAACATGTGCTGAGTGCTGCCAAATATATCCAAAACTGACATTCCTCTAAAATAGCTACAAGAAAAACACTCCACCAGTGCATATGCACTGTTCTGCACAGTGTCCGGAACACAGTACATGTTCAGTAAGTGTTAGTTCTATTGGAAAAAAAGAAAAAAAAAATACTCCAAAAGCTCGAAGTTTAGAAAACATACTCTAATAGCCTAAATCACGTTCGGGGTACCAGAAGTCTTTATTTTGGGAACCAAAAGCAAGCTTAAAAAAAACCCACACTCTACAAAAGTACCACTAAAGAGTAATCCAGAAATCTAGAGATTAACTATATCAAATGTGTACAGAGGGCTTTTACTACATAGTAATGTTAAAAAATAAATGCACAAACCATACAAACTGGAATAAAGTGACTGATGTGACAATGTTTAAAGTTGTCCCTCAACAGACTTACAGGAGTTTGACCACATGAATGACTACAGAGGCACAAAAAACTGATAGAGATCACTGAAAAAACAATACTATAAAAGACTGGTGGTTTAATGTCATATGACTAACACCTATAATCGCCATCTACTGAATCAAAATCCCTAACGTGGACCAAAACATGCCCCCAATCCAAACTCTCTAGAGACGGATTCTTTTCTCTTTCTTTACCAGTTTCCCATTCCCCTGACTTCCCACTCACTCTCCCTTCTCTTCTTTTAGTCAACATTACAGGCATTCAGGTCTCCTGGAACATCTCTTTCCTCCTCCAGTTTCCCCTTTTATCCTCAACTCAAAAGGGGAAACAGAAAGAAAATGTAAGTAGTGTGCATTTAAGTGACAGGCCTTAAACTCAGCAAGAGACCAGGTTACTTGATATCTGTGTGCCCATAAACCCTACTCTACACGCCACAAATATTAATGTATTTCTGAACTTGGCAAGGACAATACCCAGATACAGCTCTGAACTGGGTTTTGTTTTTTACCGTGCTTTTGTCTGGGTTTTAGACTCATTTTTTAAACCTAGAATTTTGGTTTCCAACAAGGAGCAACATAACTTTCATGGACCCTTAGTGTGGGACGAGAAACCTAAGTTTGCCCAAGTAGACAATTAGGGATAACCTTCCTCTCTCTTAACTATGACCTGAATATGGTGAATTGATGAAACCCCTTCCTAGCTACCTAAATACACTTTCGAATTAAAATGAAGCCTGAATTTACAACCCAGGTTAAATGGATTAAAAGATTAAGAAACAGAGAGCAAGTGCTTTCTCCATCTCACTCTCACATTTCAACCTCAAATTACCGCAGCCCTGTAATGACTAGAGTAGTCACTTAGAAGGTGCCTAATTACCCACGAATTACACCAACCGTAACCAATTTCAGGATCACAGATCAGATTTTCCCAAAACATAAATCTGCTAATTAAGTTACATGAAAGTCAAACTAACAGGCAATTTGGATGCAACATATATCCACCTGAAAGTAGACTTACATGGTAAGTATTTCAATTCACAGTGACAGCAGCTATTTCTTATGGATATAGCACTATCATGCCCTTGGATAACCGAAGCTAAAATACATGGAAGGAGAAAGAGATCCATCTTCATGATTCAAGCATTTCCAGGAAATAACAAAAGGGTTCTCCTGCCAAACCAATGAAAGGCCCACAGGGATCAGCTTCAGCCTGTGAGTCAATCCACGCACATTCACTTGCTAAGTTAAGCTGGTAATGAAACAACAAGTCTAAGATAGTCACACACACGCAGACACACCACAGCACACACAGCCTGGCAGCAAGTTTCAGCAGCTGCATTTTTCTGAATTCTAATCAAAGGAATATGGTTTGATTTCATGGTTTTACCTATTTGCTCATTAAGCTTCATAGTCTTAAATCAGTGGTCCCCAACCCTTTTTGGCACCAGGTCCTGGTTTCACGGAAGACAACTTTTCCACGGACGGGGGCGGGGGGTGGGGGTGGGAGGAGCTCAGGCAGTGATGGGAGGAGCAATGGGGAGCAGCTGTGAATACAGAAGTTTCCCAAGGCTCACTCACCTGCCGCTCACCTCCTGCTGTGCACCCCCCCTTCCTAAGCTTCATGGGGAGGGGGAGAGGGAGCTCAGGCGGCGAAGCAAGGCCCCGTTGCTAACAGGCCACGGACCAGCACCGGGCTGCGCCTGGGGGGACTGGGGACCACAGTATTAAATCTTCCCACTTATTTCCCACAAGAAAAAAAAAAATCACTGAAATAAAAATACTTGCTCCCCAGAGCTCACAATTTTAAGTGAAGAATTTTCCTTGGAATTGCTCCTACAGATACACAAAGAAATAATTGAGAAATAAAATCCATTTGCCCAGAAGGCCAGGTTCAATGAGTTGGTAAGAACTCCATGGGCCTCACAGCTGCAGCTGAGCGGTCTGTGCCGTGCTCAGAAGCAAAACTTCATAATCTATCACCTAACAGAGCCCAACACCAAAAAGTTATTTCCTAGGAGCCCTGGAGCCGGGGAGGGCGGGGAAAGAAGGTGCGAGGACACTCACAAGGGCTCACAAATGAGTCTCACTGCTCACTCACCCCATGTTAGGGGCTAACCTGTGTCCCCTCTACCCTCAAAATGATATGTTGAAGTACTAACCCCCAGTACCTCAGGGGGTTGACCTGACTTGGAAACGGGATCATTGCAGATGCCATTAGTCAAGATGTGGCCCTGCTGGAGTAGGGTGGGCCCCTACCCCAGTACTACTGGTGCCCCTCTAAGAAGACAGCCACGTGAAGGCGTGGAGACACACAGGTAAGGCATGTGTGACGACAAAGGCAGAGGCTGCCGGCAAGCCAGCAGGAACCGGGAAGGGCAAGGAAGGACTCCTCGACAGGTCTCAGGGGAGCACCGCCCTGCTGCCCCCATGTTCTAGGACTTCTACTAGCCTCCCAACTGGGACAGAATGAACTTCTGCTGTTCTAAGACCCAGTTTGTGGTACTTTGTTGTGGCAGCCCTAGGAAACTAACACCTCACACATGAATTTGGGCTGCTTCCTCCTGCCCTGCTCCAAACGGCCCCCTCAGCAGGCAGCCGCTCCCACTAGCCACTAAAGACCTGCAGGGAATCCCCGGGCTGCGCGTGGTTGGGTGGGGGGGGCCCTCTCCCCTATAAGTGACACATGACAGGCTGAGCTTTCCTAGGCCCCGGCCCAATCTCATTCCTTCTCTGCAGCTCCCAGCTGCCTCCTCCAGGCCCCACCCTGCCCCTGGGCACCATCCCTGCTCCTCCCACACGCATCCCAGATCTGCCAAGCTGGGTGGGGGGACGTGGAAGTCCCCTTCAGCGTGGGTGGCGCCTGTGCTGCTTCCGCCCACCCTGGTTCTCACAGAATTTTTAGAACACTTGTTAAAGTTTTTACTTAATATCCTTCCTCATGCCCCAACAACCCCCTATTCTCACACGTGCATGTGCTCGCGCTCTCTCTCTCTCTCTCTCTCTCTCTCTCACACACACACACACACACACACACACACACACACACACACACACACACGACTCCACAGGGGGCTGGGCCAGGAGACAGAGCTGAGTACACACACCGCCCTGTCCTGTGAGTGGCCACTCCCATCCAACAACTGAGACTTTCTGTTACTGGGCCAAGGTTTTCTGCCAAACTCACTTCCCTTATAATGAATGAATTCTCCTTGAGAAAGTTCCTCAGTTCTCCCCCGAAGCTGACCCGCGATGGCCTAACCCACCTGTTTACTAGGGTGCTGGGGCCTGCTGATAGGTGGACGCCAACGCTCAATCTGGAAGCCCACCCCCACCCACGTGACTGGGACAGAACTCCTTTAGAAAAATTCGATCAGCTGCCTGAAATGTGATACCATGTGAAGGGAATACGTATGTATTCTAGGTTCGTGAAATTCTCGGGCCAGTGACAGCCAGGTTGAAAAACCACCTCCATCTCCCAACTTCCACCCACTGTTTCATCTACAGGACCATTTCAGCCTCTCCTCACTTAATCGTCAACAAAAAGTTTGTTTTGAAATGTGGTTCCTTAGACACTGTACCCTGGACTAATGGTTCTCACTCAAACTCCAGCACGCCTCAGAATGACCTGGAGGGCTTGTCAGAACGGATCCCTGGGCCCCTCCCCTAGAACTTCTGACTCACAGTAGGTCAGGGGTGGGGTCCGAGAACCTGCCTGCTGAACAAGTTCCCACGCGATGCTGATTCTGCAGGTCCTGGGACCACGCTTGGAGGAACACTGTCCCAGACCGCTCATTCCTCCGTAGCTCAGGTGGCTCACTCAGCACAGCACACACGGCTGCCGGCCTTCCCACCATCCGTTCCCCTGGCTGTGGTCAGTGACCACGACTCCCTTGTGACCAAACCCTGCTGGGCAAAGCTAATCACGTGGTTCAACCACTCACTCTGTAGGCCAGTGAGTGGTTCAGCGTGAGTACAGAGCCGTATCTGACATGTGGGATGAAAGGAAAGGCATGCTGAGGGGTGCTTCTGAGAAAGAGGCCTTTGAGTTCTTACGACCTGCCTTTGGATGTGCAGGTGGCAGGACGCAAGGCTGTGACGCCTGCAGCCCTCCTGCAAGGGCGAGGGGAGCTGGACGGCACACACAGCCCGGAGAACAGACAGGTAGAAAGAACCAGGCTCCTGGCGCTGAACCTGCTGAATAAACCAACCCAGAACCACCCTGCCTCGGGGCTTCTTGTTAGGTGACACAATGCATTCTTTATTGTTTGAGCTAGTTGAGTCAGGGCTTTCTGTTACTTGCTGCTGAAAATAATCCCAAAGCAAAGTAAGCTAACAGGACAGCTCAAAAGGCAACCTCTCAGCACGCATTACAATGGCGTGTGTTCCACAAAGTAATCCCAAAATTCCAGATTTAAATGTTCCAGATTATTTCAAAAGCTATATGGCTGAATGTCCATGGATGATGGGCACTTACATACAGTGTAAAACTAAAGAAAGTACCTAGCACAAAGTAAAATATTACAGAAGATCCAACTCTGGGTCTATCTTACAAGAGCCAAACTCATTTGTTCCAGTGTTTTGCTAGGAACCATACAGTAGCGCCTAACAAAGAATCCAATCACTTCCATACACTAATCTTAGCCTTAGTCTCCTTCTGTAGAGAGCATACTATCAGTGTATCTAATTGGGAAAATGATTTTCCAAACTAGCTCACTGCAGATTCAACACCACGGTAGACAAGTACAAACACGGAGAGGGGACACCTAGGATCATGTGTGTGTTCTGTCACTTCACAGCTGTGTAACCTCAAATTGTTCTACCTTGCTGAACTTTTCTCCTCATCTATAAAAGGGGAATACTACCACATATCCGCCTGGTTATTTAAGGATAATGCATGTGAAAGTACTCTATAAACTATAAGGTATAATATGAGGGCAACTACTTTAATTTTTATAGATTAAGTGGATTAACATAGCCTGATTTGAAGAGGTAAGAATGAATCAGGATCCCAGTAGAATTACTTCACCAAAAAGTCACACTATATATATCTGTAACAACTATCAACTGGAACGCTGTTTGGATTGTAATTCCAACTGAATTTCACCTATTGTAAATAATTTAGTGGCAGCTAAGAGAACCAACATCCACAAGGTAGTACAACCCTAAAAGTCAATGTTGTACAATGCATGATATCAATATGAATAATTTACTATGTACATTTTCATGACAGTCCACTTGGCAGGCCACACACAATGACTCTGCTTTTACTGACGCTATTCTCTGGGATCTACCTTCAAATGCAGCCGTGAGTGTCTCCATACTTCACAAAGATCAAGCCATCTTTCCTACAGGAGTAGTTTAGTTTTAGTTCAATGGCCACATGTCATTCAGAGCCACATTTTCTGAATGAAATACTTGAACTGAGTAAAAACAACAGGGATTGGAGGGAGGGAAAAACGGGGATGGCACTAGACTGTGAAACTGGGACGTGTATGTATGTACCAGAGAAAACAATGCCATGAATTAAATATGGCCATCTTCCTGGAGCATAAATTTTACTAGAAGATTTTTAAAGAATAATAAAAAGGAATAATCGGTGAGTAATTTTAAAACAATTAAAATTTCTCAGCTGGGCGCTATGGCTCACACCCGTCAGCATTTTGGGAGGTCAAGGCAGGTGGATCATTTGAGGCCAGGAGTTTGAAACCAGCCTGAGCAACATAGCGAGAAACCTGCTTCTACAAAAAATTTTTTAAAAAATTAGCTGGGCATGGTGGCATACACCTGTAGCCCCAGCTACTCAGGAGGCTGAGGCAGGAGGATGCCTTGAGCGCGGGAGTTTGAGGTTGTAGTGAGCTATAATGATGCCACTGCACTCTAGTCTGGGCAACAGGGCAAGACCACATCTCAAAAAATAGCCGGGCATGGTGGTGCACGCCTGTAGTCCCAGCTACTAGTGAGGCTGAGGGAGGAGGTTCACTTAAGTCCAGGAATTCTAGGCTGTAGTGAGCTACGATCATGCCACTACACTCCAGCCTGGGTGACAGAGTGAGACCCTGTCTCTAAAAGAGAGAGAGAGAGAGAGAGAAGGAGAGAAGGAGAGAGAGGAAAAAGAATGAAAGAAAGAAAGAGAGAAAAAGAGAAAGAGAGAGAGAGAGAGAGAAAAGGAGGGAAGGATGGAGGGAGGGAACTTCAAGCTTCTAACAAGTAGAAGAACTTGGTCTGGAAGCCAAATTTACCTCTTTGTGCTTGCTTTGGTTTTATTTCCCAAACACTAGCTGTTCTGTTACTGAGCCATGAATGATAGGTTCTACCACCTGAAGTCGGTGGGAGTTCTCTAACCCTCTGTGCCTCAGTTTCCTCATCGATAAAGCGAGGATGGGAATGGCACCTCTTTTGCAGAGCTGAAATAACTGTTTCCCTTGGTTATTTTTCTGTAACTATTTCCTTCTTATTGTTTTTCTGTAACTGTTTCCCCCTTCTTGTTTTTCTGTCCGTAACAGTCTTACTGGTAAGTGATGGCAGCAAAAATAAAGTTCTAGTCTGTCCAACTCAAAAAACTCGAGCTCTTTGAAACAACTGGCTTTTTACGGCTTGTTCAAAGTCTCGAAGCAATGGGTCCAGAAATTCTTTTAACTTTCTCTGGAGTGCATATGAGGACTCTGGAAACAGCACTGGCAGCATATGAGGAAGCGTGAACTTTCCTAAGTGCCGATGTGCCTCTTGGGCAGTTAGAAATGTCGTCAGTGATGCAACCAGAGAAGCTGATTCCATTATAAAGTGATAAGAATGTCTTCATTTCCTGTTTTCCCA
>NW_012147819.1:1482675-1498336 GCF_000956105.1 Propithecus coquereli | reverse complement strand
AAAAAAAAAAAAAAAAAAAAACTCAAATTTTGAATTTTTTTTTAATTTCAAAGACTTTTCATGCTTATAGCAGACTTTTAAAAACTATATCCCACTATTGGGGGTAAAACATAGAGAAGGATTACAATAAGCAAACAAGACTTTTTCTTATATCATTTATAAACTGGTTACAAAGGCAATCCTGAAAACATTAATTGAGCACCACAGCATCTGTGAAATACTGTCTGGACTACCATAACAATTATTTGTAATGTGACAACATTCTTTTGTTGAACTGATTGGAGGAAAAAAAATCACTATTACTCCAGAGTCATGTTTCATATGTGGAAGACTCTAAAAACAAACTAGTAATTTGATGACAATTCATTTAAAGTAAGTAACAAGCTCCCAGGAGACCCCATTATCTTGATATTGGTGTTCCTAGACAGAGAACACTGCCTTGGGGAATGATGTCTCCTTTGAACCTGGAAATCCCAGGCTCTGCTACCTTCTTAGGCAGCTTAGTGTCACAACACATCCAGAACACTTTACAGAACTAATCAATACTGCTGCTGATGTCAGGATATATCCAAAAAGTACCTTCATTTCTCATCAATCCATCATGACAAGACCAGGAAAGATCAATCCAAAACACAACGCCTGCTGCATAAAAGCCGCCTAAACATCAGCTCATCCGTAACTCCCTAGCTATAAGCTTTCCTGAAGAAATATAAGCTGGGCTTTAACACGGGTTGGCAAAACACCCACGTCTCTTCTCTTGCTTACACATGGGTACCTTCACTCTTGCCTGAAATAAGCTTCTCACAAGTCTTTTAATGCATATGTTGTAATTTCCACAGGCTGTCTTTCTGGGTTGTTGCATCTGTCTAGCTCTTTCTTCAGAAGGCACATCTGACTGAATGGATTCCATGACGTTATGTTACTGTTAAATATTGTGCCGGGCAGCAATAAATAATTAGTCAAACCACAGAGTGGCACAAGGAATGAAGCAAGCTAAGAGTTACACTTGCAGTGCTGAGTTAAAACCACCTCTCCCGAAGGCAATCTCCAGTCTAAAGGAAGGAACACTGAAGTTCCAGAACTAGGTCACTACATTTACATATGATAACCAACCTCTCCAGACTTCAACTCCACTTTTCTGTTTCAGGAATGTTAACATTAATGAAATATTTTGCCTATTTTTATTCTAGAGTAACCTTTCAACATTCTTAAAAGAATTAAAAAATTCTTTAATATGAAATTAGCAAAGGTTCAAATATCCTTTTCAATATAAAAATACAAATAAACACAAACCTAATCACCCCAGTGCCTATAAAAAGATATATCCAGCAGAAGTAAAAATTTCAATGAAAACCAAAATTTGGATTCTGATCATATTGTACTGTGTTAAAAATTTCACAATCTAAAGAAACAAAACCAAAAAGGTTTTTGTGGCTTGAAGACAATTTAAATATATACCAATAACCCTGTTTAAAAGCTTATATTGGCTGGGTGTTCACACCTGTAATCCCAACACTATGGGAGGCAGGAGAATCACTTGAGTCCAGGAGTTCGAGACCAGCCTTGAACAACATAGCAAGACCCCATCTCTACAAAAAAATAGAAAAATTAGCCAGCTATGGTGGCGCACACCTGTAGTGCCAGCTACCTGGGAGGTTGAGGCAGGAAGATGGTTTGAGCCCAGGAGTTTGAGATTACAGTGAGCTATGATGACACCACTGTAGTCTAGCATAGGTAGCAGAGCAAGACTCCGTCTTAAAGAAAATACATAAAAAATAAAAAGCCAAGAGAAAAGGCAAGATCACCTAGGGAGATGACAGAGTGGGAAGAGAAGAGGGTCTCCAATGGAACCCTGGAGATGCTTCAGATAAAGTGTGAGATCCTATCAACAGGGAAAAAACTTCCATTTCTAAAGGAGACCAAAGTGAAAGGTAGTTCCAATCCCTGTGGAGACTCAGAGATCCTTCACTGCCACAAAGAAGTTTCCCTAAAGCTTAAGTCGTCTTTGTCTGCAATTACATCGTTTAGTATGTTGCTGAAAGGTCACCAAGATTCTCCTGTTCTGACTCTTGAAATCTGCCTTAAACTGACATTAAACTACATCAGGAGAACACATTTTGCTGCTGTTATTAATCAGATAAAAGTACATTTAAAAAACAAACAACAACAAAGAAAACCTTCCACAGACACTGCACCTAGCCAGTATTTATGACTTTTATAACCATTTTTAAAAACTAAAATAATATATTATTTGTACTTTACCAATGCTTAAACTTTTCATATCCTAACAAATATAACCCCCCAAAAAAGTTTATCAGAGAGAGACAGAGAGAGAGAGCGAGATAAGCTTCCCATAGAGTATTCAATTCTGGTAAGAGCTGAAGCCAGCTCTCATCACTGAATCCCCACAGCAATTTTTCTCTCTTAGCAAAGGACTAGATTACTGCTGACATTTGAGAACTCCCTGGAGAAAAAAGGGGGCGAAGAGGAAAGAGGGAAGAAAGTTTTTCAAATATTGCTTTTCTGGCTTTCGACCAAATACAATTACATAGTATCCGCAGAAGATGAAGGCAAGACAACATAAACAAGATCTTCGATGAGGCCAATTACCCTGAAAGCTTTCCCAGACACTGAGTAACAGGCAAGCTGCCCCCCAGCCCCGCCCCGCCCTGGGCAGTTTTGAGGGTGAAACGCAGAGACTCCTTCACTGTCTAGATCCTCTCCAGTGATAGGTACCAGTGCCGCCTATACTTCTGGGGGGACATACTGAGACTCTGTTTTACAGCCAAATTTATTTCTTGAGTCCCAAGTTAGCGGTGACTCCTCCACGTGCATTCCACCAATCTGTATTGGTGGAGCTTAAAACCACCTAAGGGCTTGTCTCAAGAGAGAATAATATGGAAAAAGAGGTGAAAAAAAGAGTAGCTTTACAGTGGCAAAACCTGACACACACACAGTCAGGTGATCAGGGTCAACAGCAAAGCGGGAAGTCATGCTGACAGTGTGTGCCCTTGATGCAGTGTGATGGCAATTTACCTATGTGGCCTTCCTTCCCCAAACCGTAACCCCAATCTAACCATGAGAAAAATACCAGACAAATCCAAATTGAAGGGTATTTCACAAAATACCTGATCAGTACGCCTCAAAACTGTCAAAGGCATCGAAAACAAGGAAAGACTGACAAACCGTCACAACCAAGAGGAGCCTAAGGAGATATGACCACTACAAGTAATGTGGGGTCGCGGGTGGGACCCTGGGCAGAACCCTGGGGAATGCATGTTCAGGTTAAAAAGCGTAAGATCCTATCAACTTTGGGGTGTTGCTAAAAACACAGCTAATACTGGACTTTAAACCAAAGTATAAATATCCAGGAGTCCATACTGATATAAATGACTGAATAAATAATAATAGACAAATCTCCCATGCAGAATTCCAAATAATTTGTGTAAGTGAAGCTCACCTTCACTTAATGACTTGCCTCCTGAAAGCACATGAGGGAAAAAGTAGTGAAATCTGAATAAAGTGTGTAAAGTTCAGTTCATAGTAATGGACCCCGGTTGGTTTCTCAGTGGTGACAACTGTGCCTTAGTAACGTAAGACTTTAACATGAGGGTAAACAGGGTGAGGGGCACACAAGAACTCTCTGTACCACCCTTGTAACTTTTCTGTAAATCTAAATCATTCTAAAGCAAAACGTGCACTTTTAAAGTAGCATGACATTAGATGGGTTTTGGGGAAATTAAAAAATTAATTAAGAAAAAATTCCCAATTATGCAATAGAAGATAAATGAATAGTAAGTACTTAGGTGACTAATTTACCAATCACAGAACATTACATTTAGAGATAATTCTTAGCGAGAACTCCAGAATCTGCACTTTCAGAAAATGGACATAAAGATTTCCTAGTAGCATCCCACCTACATCATAACTTTTCTTTACACGAAAGGAACAGATCTCACCCAAAAAAAAGCCAAAGGAAACAAAGAAGCATGGAAGTTAAAAAAAAAACAAAACAAAAAAACTAAGGATAAGATAACAGCAAAATATTAGAATACTCAATATCAGAAAGATAAAACATATAAATCAGGGTTGATAAACTGTGAACCATGATCTATGGAGGAGTTTTCAAATCAGCTGAGGTGGGGATGGAAGGTTGGAGGCTGATAGCTAAAGCACAAAGCACTTTTTTTCCAGGCACAGAATGTTCTAAAATTGACTGTAGCGATGGTTGTACAACTCTGTGAATATACTAAAAACCAAGCGTGTGCTTTAAATGAGTGAATTGTACGGTATGTGAATGATACCTCAATAAAAATATTATAAATACCTAAATCCAGTAGGTGACAACCAGCATTTTTTTTTAATAAAATAAAATGTAACAGAAAATAGAGAACATTGCAGGCAAATAAAGGGAAGTACTATTTTGTGAAACTTAAATTCATTTTTTCATAAATATATAGATTATATACACGTACATATATTCATACACGCATACATATGCCTGTAAGAGTACGTGGTCGTGACGTAAAATTTATTTCTTACATAAGTCACCATCAGAAAGTTTGAAAGCCACTGTTCGAAATCGACACAATTCTCCCTCACCTCCCACACCTCTCCTTCTGATAATCTGACACTTTGTCAAAAGACCAATAAGGATTAAATCTACTAATATCTTTCAGTTAGAAAATTGGCAAAAAGAAAGAAACCAGTTCTAATTCATAAGAATGAAGAGAAAGGCATCGACAGAAGGAAACAAACACCACGGCGCATGCAGCAAGGCTCTCTACGGGCCGCGCACAGCCACACTCGGATCTGCAGCCCAGGCCGCCCGCTCCTGCCTACTTGGACGTGTCTTATCAAGTCTGAGATTCCTGGGAGATAACCAAACACAGTTCCTGATTACCCTCCCACTAAATCCTTTCCTGTCCGTCATCATCATTTCCCCAGAAGCTCCAGCCACAGTCTAGGCGCCCTCCATGCTTTCTCTCTCCCTCACACTCCACAGCCGCTCCGATGAGTCTGTC
The DNA here is from genome assembly GCF_000956105.1 of Propithecus coquereli. NCBI lineage: Eukaryota > Metazoa > Chordata > Mammalia > Primates > Indriidae > Propithecus > Propithecus coquereli. Next base: position 1,493,312 of record NW_012147819.1, on the reverse strand, counting down.
CAATCCCAAAAATGTATCTCGAAACGTTCCATTTCCTTTCACCCCACTACCACCACTCTGGCCCGAACTGCCATCAGCATTCCTCAGCATTTTTTGCTCTCAGACACCCAGAAAGTATGTTTATCACATTTAAAATTTTATGATTTTAACTGTTGTAAAAATGTAATCTCTACCATATTGCAAATACTGGCACTTTTAATAAAACTCACAATTCCTTTTTAAAACATACTCAGTGGAGTCTAAAGTCCACTGCAATGATATCTACCATTACCCATTTTTTAAAACACACATAGGCTCCTTATTGCTGGATATTTTACATTGTTCCTTTTCCTCCGTGAACCCTTATTTCTACTCCATGTCCCCCAAAGAATTTTAACTTAATATACATTAGTGTTCAAAGCCTACCGCAACAAGACTACAGATATAAACTGAATTTCAGGTTTTAAAAAAAATTTCCTATGACCACAGGGTCTAAGTGTTAAAAACGTTTTTCTTCTGAATTATCACTACGATTTTTATTAGTACAGTCATCCCTTGACATCCCTTAGGGACTGGTTCCAGGACCTCCCTGGGATACAAAAATCCAAGGATGCTCAAATTCCCAATATAAAATGGTACCGTATTTGCATATAACCTACGCACATCCTCTCATACACTTTAAATCATCTCTAGATTACTTATAATGCCTAACACAACGCAAAGGCTATGTAAATAGTTGTTCTACTGTACTGTTTAGGGAACAATGACAAGAATAAAGTCTGTACATGTTTAGTACAGATGCAATTTTTTTTCCCAAATAATTTCGATCCACAGTTGGTTGCATCCATGGATGTAGACGTCACGGATACCCAGGGCCAACTGCACACAATTGATCAAACCAACAAATGTTACAAATTTTGATAGGTAATTAAACACAAAAAGTAAAATCTTATTGAAAACATTTTTCCCCTAATTGGTTCATGTGAACATTATTTACTGCTAGAATGAGACAGGTTTAGTTAGCATCAATTTAATCCTATTTTTCTTGTTCTTTTTTTTAAATGTAAGCACTGAAAAAGCTTGCCCACATGAACAGATGTGAATGGAAGGTGCTGTAGCACCGTCCCTATATTCCCTCAACTCCCCTAGCTCCCCTAGCGTTTCATCCAAAGATCAATCACACAGTAATCTATCATTAAAAATAGATCTACCAGTTGCCAATCTGATTAGGTCCTCCTTCAACTTGAGTGAAAGCAAAGATCTGAAAACCACCAAGGAATTAGTCATCTAGTCAGAGTGAATCACTTTTTCCTAACCAACACCAGTATTTCAACTTGTCTCTGTTTTCCCCAGATGAAGTAAATAGTAGGGTTGGGGCTGGGCGAAAGATATGGCTCTTTTGTAAAGTGGAGAAGAGAGACTGTGAAAGCAGAGGTGGAAAATGGTCACTTAAAACTCGGATCAGGCCGGGCACAGTGGCTCACGCCTGTAATCCTAGCACTCTGGGAGGCCGAGGCGGGCGGATTGTTTGAGCTCAGGAGCTCGAGATCAGCCTGAGCAAGAGCGAGACCCCGTCTCTACTAAAAAAAAATAGAAAGAAATTATCTGGACAACTAAAAATATATAGAAAAAATTAGCCGGGCATGGTGGCGCATGCCTGTAGTACCAGCTACTCGGGAGGCTGAGGCAGGAGGATCGCCTGAGCCCAGGAGTTTGAGGTTGCTGTGAGCTAGGCTGACGCCACGGCACTCTAGCCCGGACAACACAGTGAGACTCTGTCTCAAAAAAAAAAAAAAAAAAAAAACTCCGATCAATTTTAGGAGATCTGGAAGCTACTTGCTTGAAAGTCATCCTCATACCCAGATACCACTTAGGGAGTCATCAGGTACCTCCCATGGACCCAGTTTGACAACTAAGCAAGGCTGCCCCATGACCAAGGTATTTTTTTTTTTTGAGACAGAGTCTGGCTCTCTTGCCCTGGCTAGAGTGCCGTGGCATCAGCCTAGCTCACAGCAACCTCAAACTCCTGGGTTCAAGCGATCCTCCTGTCTCAGCCTCCCAAGTAGCTAGGACTACAGGCATGCACCACCATGCCCGGCTAATTTTTTCTATATATATATATCTTTAATTGTCCAGATAATTTCTTTCTATTTTTAGTAGAGACGGGGTCTCGCTCTTGCTCAGGCTGGTCTCGAACTCCTGACCTTGAGCGATCCACCCGCCTCGGCCTCCCTGAGTGCTAGGACCAAGGTATTCTCTTAAAAATGTAATTCATGTTTTTTGATTTGCTAGCCCCCTGTTTAAAATCCTTTAACAACTCACACCACACTCAAAAATAAAACCCCAAACTCCTTCCTGTGGCCTCTGCAGTCCTACCTCATGTCACTATGCTATAAACCACATTGGCTTTGTCTACATTCCTAGACAGCTGCACTTTCAGCACTTTCAGCCTCAGGGCCTTTGCACCTGCCATTCCCTCCCCAGAGGGGAACATACTCCCCAGCCTGCTGTGTGGCTGCTCCTACATCCTCCAGCCTTCAGCTGGGATGTCACTTCCTAAGAGGCGCTTCACCTGACTACCCCATCTTCCTCACTATTCTCTACCACAGGAATCTAGTTCTGGAAAGCTCTTAGCACAAGCACCATTATTTCATTTACAGTAATGCCTGACTCCCCAACTACATGCAATGCAGGTCTTGTTCAATGTTTATGTTCAGCACCCAGCACGGTGCCTAACACTCCGGAGACGTTCGTGAACACGAGGGAGGGCGTAAGCACGCCATGGAAGAAGTAAAGTCAGTGTGTGGTGGGGGCAGGGGTGTTTCTAACAGCTTTTTGCACAATCTTATTTTAAAACAAAGTTATATTAATCATTAGAGAGTACAGGTATCACAAATGCCGAAGAGAAAGCTGCAGTACAGATAACGTTAAATACGTAAACATGGGCACACACCAAGACTTCAGAGAGCAGGCAAAGTGGGCAGGGAAACGTCGCCTGCGGGAACTCGCTCCCACGTTCCCCTTACCTCTGTTCTTCGGAAGGCTCCTCCATATCCTCTTCAGAATCACCCTATCGAGAAAGAACACGCTTTAACGGTTGTTGCAAAGGAACACAAAATCACCAGAAGAAACAGTTCTTCAAATCTCCCAGACATGATGAATTTGTAATGAATGTTTAATATAGAGACTGGCACAAATATTCTATGAATGTTTATTGAAAAAAAGAAGGACACTAGTAACGACACAAGTATAAGCCGTCAATTACCAAGCGGTCTCTTGGAGATTCGCTCTAAGTATTCTACCTGTTTAAAAGCTCAACCTGAACATAATCTCAAAATTAGATATCAATTCTCTTCCAGAGCCTATCTTTCATGTTTCAGCTTAATCACACAAGATAAAGTTTAGTGATAATTTTAAATTCCCAAATATGAAAAATGTATTCAGTTTAGCTTGGAATGTCCATAATGAATACATATTTTGAAACCACTACAAAAAGGCTGATAATTTTCTAAATGGCATAAATATCACACTCAAAAGCTCTTCCAAAATCATCTGCCAGATTTACCATGACCACAGGTAAAAAGAAAAGGCGCTTGAAATAGAAACAAAAGGCCAGATCCACTTAAACACTCCACTGGACTCTGCCAGACAGACAAGCTCTCGAGGTAGTCATTCTGTCTTGAAGCTGGCCACGGCTGGCTTCAGGGATCCGACCTTCCTGTCACTGCAGCCGCCCTCTGCCCCAGGTCCTGTGGGTAGGCCTGCCTCCTTGCCCTCCGCCCCCAGCCCAGACTCCTCTGCACTGATTCCCCTAGAACGCTAACCTGCGGCTGTAACCATGAGCCCAAATCCGTCTCCAGCCCCAGCTTCTCGCTCCATCACGCCCAGGGATACTCGATAAACACCCGTCCCCACAAGAGCCAGGGCTCAAGCCGTTTCGTTCAGCACAGCGCCAGGCCCAGCGAGCGGCACATGGCAGGTACTCCAGCCCTTGCAGGATGGATTCACTCACAAGCCTAGTCCTATTTCCAAAGGCCTCCGGGATATATACACTCTGTCTGGCCCTTGGCTCCTCAGAAACAAGTATGACCAATACCGGACTTACCAACGTCAGGGTCCCTGCCAAGCGGCTTCTGTTGTAACTGATCCCCCTCCTCGTGGAGGACGCCATCCTGCTCCCTGACGCTGAGCCAACCGCAGGTTCATCCTGCGCTGCTCTCCTCCCCGCTCCTGCCGCTCATCAGAAACACTGTTCACGCCTGTCCTCTCTCCTCCTCCTCTCTGCCAGCACCTCGGCCCACACCATCAGTAGCCCACGCCTCAGTTACCACGACAGACAGCGCCTCTGCGTCCAACCCATCCCATGCAGCCCTGCACGCTGTGGTCACACACCGATCCTCCTCAGTGTCAGTCATCACTCGCCACCACGTGGTAGAACCAGCACTCAACGTCCTCACGTCAATCCCTGCCCAAGAACCTACAGTGGCTCCCTACTGCTAGTCAGACAGACTCCAGGCTCTTCGATGCAGCGCAGTCCAACACGAGGCTCGGGGCGAGCCCCAGTCACACGTTTGCTAACGCACGTCTCTACGAGCCGCCCTCCTCCCCTGCACACGGCGCCTCTTCTCTCGGCTCCTAGGCTTCAGCACTCAGATGTTGTCCCGGGGCATTACCAGATGTTGTCCCGGGGCATTACCAGCCTTATCTCGCCAACACCACCAGACTCTCCAGGGGCAGGGACCCAATCCTGTCGTTCCCTACACCCCTCGAGGGCCTTGCAGTGGCTGTTCTCTCTCACCACTTTCAAGGGTCCGCTCAAACACCTTCTCAAAGTGGCCTGCTGTGACCTCTTCGATGAAAACTGCAACTCCCGTTACCACATCCGCGGCCTCTGAACAGACTAAACAACAAAACGCATTATCTACGGGCCTCCACATAGACTGCAAGCTCCACAGGGCAGGTGTAATTTGTCTTTTTTTGTGCACTGTAACATCCCCCGCGCCTAAACACTGCTTGGCCACGGTACACACTCAAACACTTCTCTGCAGAGCTGAGCACGAGGCAGCTGCTTCCTCAACACAAGTGGACGTGACTGCTACTGAAAACTTCGTTAGGCAACGTTCTCTAAATCAAAACATGAAGTTATTTCCCTCAGACATAGGATATTATCACCACAGTCCGCTTTTCTGATCAGAGTGTACTGAAACTCACAGAATAATGCAGTGGCTACAAACTCAGGCTCTGGCGCTGAACACTCCCTGGGTTCAAATCCCACCACTGCCACTTTCTTATGACCTTGGGCAAGTAATTTAATTGCTGTGCCTCAATTTCCTCATCTAAAGTCAGGTTATAGTACCTCATAGTTTTTAGTGTATCGATATGAGTTAATACGCATAAAGCACTTAAACGAGGCCAGTATTACTCAGCCCATGTGAGTTATTATTTTTTCACGTTGATGGTGGAAGTAGATTAAAACAAAAATAAAGGTCTATGACAAAAAGATTTCCAAATACTAGTCGATGATTCACTGACTGGAACACAATGTTATTACATAACGCAATACCTGAGATGATAGTAACTCAGATGATCAGTGTACCATTTCCTGTTTCACTTTCTACCAATTTCCGTTATCTATACCCAAGGGGCGGGCATAAACCAGACATGATACTTTTAAAGGCAGAGACTTTCTCATTCATCCCTGTATCCCCAGGGGCCTAACTGGGCCAGGCCCACAGACCCATGTTTGCTAAATAAACAAACAAGGCCAGTAGAGCACTGAGCCTAACCAGCCCCCAGAACCACCATGAGTCCATATCAGGTAACAGCTGCGCCTACTTAGCACCTGTCTCGGGTTCCCAAACCTGCTAACCAGGGGGCATCAGGAGTGAGCCTTCTCTTCTCAGACAAGCCCGAATGGACTAAAAGAGCCGATTCTAGACTGCCCTTCTTGCTGCCAGAACTGATAAAAGTATGTGATTGTCAAACAATACTAGGAAATCAACACTTAAGGCATTTTTCCTGCCATCTTCAGACTTACCTTATAAATAGGGGAACTGGGCAAGATACTAACTGCCTTTCTCTCCTCCACCAGGAAGACCTCACCGGCTACCTACCGAATGCCTACTGTACGTAGAACATTGTGGCCACAGCAGGGCCACCAGGCCTTAGCGGCCCAGACCCTCTTAAGGGCAACCCAGCTAGGGAAACATGATACACACAAAACAAGAAAGTCCAGACACTCAAGACACTACAAGAAATTCCTAGAGATAGAAATGATGACAATGCCAGTCCAAGTTAGAAGTCAGGAAGGACTGACCCCAAACAAACAGCAGAGTGACAGCATTCATTCTCTTATTCAACAGATAAATATAGGACCTGCTCAGCTAAGGGTCAGGCTTGAGTGAGTGTCCCAGAGGACTGACCGTAGCAGCAGGACAAGGTCAGACTGTGGAAGGCCCTGCAGGAGAGAGGGGGTCAAGTGGACATCACCCTGAGTATGGATTACAGGGAATCACAGATGGTTTCTGACCTTGAATGTGAAGAAGGTACACAAGGCTGTATCTTGCACACACACAATTACTTCTTGACAATAAACTAATAAAAACACTTGTTTGGTTTCTACACCATCACCATTTTGGATTCGGTGCACTGAAGTATGGATGAAGTATAGCTAGAGGAGAGGGAAAATTCTATAAATCTAAAAACAAAATCACATTTTTTTTCCTTCCTATACCAAATAAACATAAAAGAGGATATAACAAAAAGCTATGAACAATATAACACAACTACAAAGTTGTGGAGCACATAATAGTACCAAGTTATCCTCACTGGTTCAGGCCCTTTAAAGCTGAAAGCTGTTCGTGCTTTCCAATGACCAAGTCTACCAGTCAGCTGAGAAGTCGCCAAGATAACAGGGCACCTGGATTAGGTCCTCACTTAAGTAAGTTCCAGGCACTTAATCCTCACAAAATTCTCTGAAATCAGCACCGACATTCCCCCCACTTTGCATATCAGAAAATTGAGGACAAAGTTACAGAGCTAAAAAGGGGTAGAGCCAGCATTCAAACCCAGGAGATCCGGTCAGAGGGTCTGGCAGTTTATAACTTCATTGTTGACACATTATTCAAATTCTTAATCACTTAGAGACCCATCAGAAAATGGAAAAAAAATAAAAAGATCCAACCGACAGCAGACATTTGCAAAATAAATAACTGTACAGTGTTAGCAAATATGCTGGTATTCTGTTTAATGTCACATCCTCTGATGTTCCTAATTTGACCTACCGTTGACAAATCTTAGGTTCTGAAGCTATCTTTAAGTCTTCCTGAATGAAAGGACTCCAACCTACTAGTCAGTTAAGCAGAAAATCCTCAAATTTACATAACACCTATAAATATTCTCTTTTCAACAGACTCTATATGTCACACACGAGGGAACTTTCACTGAAAAAAATTCAAAAAACTTCAAAAAGGATTACTTAAAATAACTTTCATCATAACTCTCTGCAGCTTATGAGAGAGAGGTGTGTGTATATATATAAAAATGTATATATTAATATATATTCCTCATCCCTGCCCAGGTATATGCAGGATAAGATAGTTTCTAAAACGTACACATATAGATATGGATGAAGTGTTTAGAAAATTATTTTTAATAGCAGTTTCACTTTCATTATTGCTTTGATTAAAACAGCTTAGTTATAAATGCTTCTATATTGAGAATCGCAGAAACAGTCTCTCAATTCTAACATTTTTTTACTGAAACAAACTGTATTACACATATAAACAAAATAAAGCCAGAAATGAAGAATTTATAAAATAACTTGTGAGCCTATAAATAATCAATCATATAATAGGCCTTGACATTTCCATCTGGGTACAGCGACTAAATCTTCAACTAATGCTCTAATAAATGAGAGTCTATAATATTCTCAAATGTCCATAGTTTACTTTCCTTTTAGTCTGGGTTGGCTTCCAGCACTAGCCAGTAAGAGGTGGAAAGTAGGACTGGGCAAAAATGCAAATACATCTATGTAGATAGATATACACCAGTGCTTCTCAACCCGGGCAGTTTTGCTCCCCAGGGACATCTTGGCAATGTCTGGAGACATTTTTAGTTGTCAAAATTGGGGGTAGGGAGGGTTGAAGAGGAAGCAGTGAGTGCCACTGGCATCTGGTGGGTAGAGGAAAGGGATGCTAACTGCTCAACCTCCTACAGTACACAGGACAGTCCCTCACGACAAAGAATTCTCTGGCCCGAAATATCACTAGTGCCACTGCGGAACAACTCTGACATACACAAATGCAAACCACTTTTTAGGCGAGTGTGGTTCTCTCGGTAGGAATGTGATCCATTTCTATTTTGTTCCTTTTGTCTTTCTATGTTTTGCAGACCTTCAACAACACACATGTATTGTTTGTAATCAGGAAAAAAATGCATTTGGGAATAAACTTTTAGGAGAAGGAAAGACTGTTTGCTTCCCATCCAGACGGGGCCTTTTCTCAAAGGACTGGGCTCATTCAGCCCGCTAGCCTTCAGGGAAGGTCCAGGAAAATTTTCCTCTAAAGTCACCTCTGTGCCTTGAAGCTGTTATTCATTAGCCCTGGCCAAAAAGAATATTCCAAACATCTCAAAACCAGCACTCTAAATGTTTCACATAGGAGGGAGAAAGCTGAAATGTAAAACTGCACAGCCTCTCCAGTGAAGTTATAGCTAGACATTCTGTTTTTCTGAACAGCCACAAGAGACAACACAGAATTAAGTGCTGCCACCAATGTGGGAAGGAACGAACATCTTAAAAATGACTGCACACAGACTGGACAGTCCCTTATAATTCAAACCCCTCCCCCACCAAATGCATTTTGAGTCACTACTGTTGCTGCTGAAAAGCAGTCAACAATATTCAGTTCAAATGTGCAGTCGATGGGAATTTCTTGTAAAAGTTAAAACTTAAACACAAAAGCTTTGCAGTACTGTATCGGTTGCAGCAGTAAACCCTATGTGATGCTACAGATTCCCAATAAAATGTTAGTAATCATTTTTCCACATGCAATCTTTATATAGAAAAAATAAACCTGAAATTCAAGTTCTTAAGTGGGTGTATCTTAACAGGAATTAAAGGCACTTGGAGAAAATCCAAGTTTACAATCCTTTAAAGTCACATCTTTATCCCAAAGCTACTTAAACGCTAATGGCAAATACCACTCACTAACATTTATGAAATCAATACTCCTGTTGTCTTCAACCTTCAGCCACTTGCCATGCACACAGCACCAGCTCACTTGGAGAGAGAACAGTGTGCCCCAGACCACCAGCCAGCCGAGCAGCCCGGCCCGGCCTCTCCGTGCGGAGTCTCTGGCCGCGGCCCTGCTGAGGTGGCCTGGGCTGCCACCTTCTGAACTTGGGGCCGGCGTGACTCACGCCCGTCACATGGCGAGGGAGGAGGCCGGGAAGGCCACCGTTGCCAGGTGTACAGGCTCTGCCCAACCGATTATTTGCCTTGCAAAGTGGCCTGAGCGCCTGTGCCGCTGGAGGGGGCCCGGCGGCCTCCCGGCCCCTCCTCCCTCGCACACCCACACCCGCACCCTGTCACCTGGTCGTCCTCACCTGAGTGGGCAGCAGGAGTTCCCCTTCTTCTGCCTGCCACAGCTCCACCACGTTCGGCAAGGGCTCAATCGCTGCACGAACACCAAAAAATACACCACGATTGTAATGCACGGAAAAGAAACGCTTCCTGTTTCCCCTATCGTCCCCCCATGCCACCCGCCTCACGAAAACAAGTCTCCTTTTCCATCTAAAAGCGGAGGCCATCCGAGGGGCGAACCAAGGAGAAAAACACAATGGACGGGGTGTGAGCCGGCGGCCCCTCTGCGGGAAAGGCGACTGCGTGCAGGCTCAGGGTGCTAGTGCTCGGGGGACGAAGGGAGGGTGAAGCCACCTCACGGGGCACTCCAGGCTCCGCAGCCCGAGCATCTGGGGTGTGGACCTCGGGCGGCCAGGCTCGGGGGAACAAAGCTGCTGGAAGCCGGGCCGCGGCGGGGCACCCGCGCGCCACACAAAGCGGGGGCTGCGCCCGGGGCGCAGGGGCCCGCGCACAAAGGCTCCGGGGCGCGCGCGGCTAGCGGTCCCCGAGCCCCGCGACTTCCCGGCTCTCCGGCTGCACAGGGGGAGGAGGCGCGGGAGCGGACGCCGTGGTCGGAAAGTGTTATCAGCGGAGAATTGCAACAGCTTTCCTTCCTCCTGCTGCCCCTTTCCCTTTCCTCGCCCTCGGATAGATTTCAGTAGTTCCCTAAAAGAAAGAGAAGGGGGGCGGGGTGGAGGGGGAAAGCGAGCCCAGCGGCGCAAGGCTGACCTTGTCCCTGAGCCCCTCCGGGGCGACAGCAGGGCAGCAGGACCTGGAAGACGCCCAGCAGGAGGTTCACGGCCGCGGCGGTGCGGCAGTAGCAGCCGGGCTGCGGGCGTCGGAGCCCCGCCATGCTGGTGCTCGCGCTCCTCTCGGTGCTCGCCGCGCTCGCCGCTCGCTCGCTGGCGCCCCGGCCGCCGCGCCCCGGGCCCGCCCCCGCGCCGCCCGCCCCGCCGCGCGCTCGCTTGTCGCGCGGCCGCACATGTGTTTCTGTTTTGTGTTGTAGCATTTGTTCTGGAAGCCCGTATTTACATTT
>NW_012147819.1:1478259-1482625 GCF_000956105.1 Propithecus coquereli | reverse complement strand
CCCCCCGCCGTCGCCGCCGCAGCTGCTGCGGCTGCAGCTCCAGCCAGGGGCGCGCCGCTCGCCCCGAGCGCGTGTGCGCCACAGATAGGGAGGGACGGAACGCGGCGGGGTGCGGGGAACGTGGACAATGCGAACGCGGCGGCCGCGGCGCCCCGCCCCGGCGCGGAGCACATGGCCGCGTCCCTCCCGCGGCGCCCACTCCGCGGTGCCCCGGCGCTTTCCGCGGCCGGGACCGGAGCCGAGAGCTGCCCGGAGGGACTAGCAGCCCACTTTTGCCAAGCGCGTTTTCAGAAACTTTCGGGTGGTTTCCACTTCGTTCGGGCACCCGAGACTCAGTCGGGACATTACCCACGAGGCAGGGGGCGCCGGTGGAGGTGGGAGGCCTTAGACACAGGATATTAGGGGAAATAATGCAGTGGTTGTCAGGAAACGCGAGTGCAGCCACATGGCTACTGCCAGTTATGCAGCGAGGATATCCGGTGGCTGCAAAGTCTGTAATTTAGAATAAAAAGAGCTCTCCCAAGACCCAAGAGGCTGACCTCAGCGCCGCGTGGCGGTGGTGCGCCCGGCACCCTCCGTGGACACGGTCCAGGTCGTGACAGGTGGGGAAGCCTCTTCCCAGGGGATTTATAGCTTCAAAGACCCTGCACATTCTCCCTTTCCGAATCACGTTGCAAAATTCAGCCAGCGTCTTCTGAAACATGGTTGGGGCCGAGGACGTGGTCTATTTTGCTAATATTGGTGAAATAATAGAAGTCATACTTGGAAATATATTTTCTAACCCCATGTTTTGATGCTTATAACCAGAAAGTCTAAAATCTGAGATCTCATTTAAGGTAACATCTTGCCTTTGCCAATGATGTCACAAACAAGGGCTTATTCAGGAATCAATTTGCATAACCTGGAAGTATTGGCAGTCTTAAGATTTTTTTTTAGTTGATTTACTGCTTCCAGTGTAGCTTGTATGAAGTTCAGAGAATATCAGCAATATGGTATAAAGAGGGGAAGAGGGGCACACCTGTCTGTTTACATTGATCCTCTATTTAATTGCTTCTGGTGCCTCACAGTCTAGACTATGGAAAAGCCTTGGTGGCAGAGCAGGACAGATGCCAGAGAAGGACAAAATGAATTACGGATCCTTTCTCTCCTAAAGACACAATACAGCACTGTGAACCCAGTCTCACACTGTCTCTGGATATAACTCTGACCAAGGTTAAATAGCCTAATTGCTTGGACAGACTTAACATTTAAGAAGATTAGCATAAATATAAGTAGACGTGGGGGAAAAAAGCAATTTGCATTATCCAACTTGAGCACCTCCAGTATTCTCTGTTCCTTACTTTTCTTCTGTGTTCCCTGCCAACATCTTTCTTCCTCTAGCAAAGATCTCCGGTCCCATCCTAGTGTGCCCTTTTTTCTTTTCATTCCACTTTTCCAGGTTTGCCGCTTGGACTGTGAAGGTCCCCCACTGTCTTAAAGGGGTCTTTAATGACAAGAATACTTACACAGCCCACTTAGACAGCAACTGCACCTTCAAAGTTTGTTTCTAAATGAAAGTCCTCTTGTGGGCCTATTTATTTACAACATGTAATTTTAAGTCCTCTTATGACTGTGCTTCTTATAAAGGAAAACAAGAAAACATTGACAGCCTAACAGGTTTTATTAAACAAGTTTAACAAAACGTCATGATGCAAAACTTTTTTACTAACTTTTATTCTCCTTTTTTACTAATAAACTCTTTCCCGCACTAACCAGTATCACAGCATCAACAGACATGACTTAAAAGACAGACTAAGATTGCTGTGGACCATATATAAATACTGCTCTAATTTGTTTTTCTACTGAAGCTTTTTAAGGCCAGCTTGATTTTTCAAGTTGTGGTGTCGTGGACTTTACAAAGTGGGTAATGCTATTTGACTGTTGTTCAAAAAGCCAGCAGCGTGTATCTGCAGTGCCATGGGCTTGGAGAGGGATACAGGATTACACAGCTGTCTTCTTAGATAAATCTGACCTACTTAGTCTTCTCTGGAGGTATTTTTCATGCTGACTCATGAACAACAGGAAAGTTATGGCCCATTAAGCAGCATCCATGTTTTGGAGTAAACTTGTTCTCCAAAGAAGACTCCTGTGTCATTTGTACTATATTTCCATTATTCTCCTTGTCAATCGTAGATATTGTCAAAGAATATGAGAGCTGGAAGATTTTGGGAAATCATTTAATAGCCCAACTGCCACATTTTGCAGAGGAAGACACTGAAGCCCAGACAGGATTAAAAAAATCCAAATTACAGAGCTCCTTTTAATGGCAGAGTTATGGAGAAGTATACGTGAAATAATGTTAACTGAAAAATATTTAATGTAAACAGGAATTAAGTCAAGATGAAAATTATATACATAAGACTACAGTGTGGAAGAGGTATTAAGGTGATCTATTAGTAGAGTATATCAATGTTAAGTTAGATCAATATAAGATAAAATGCTTTTTAAGAAAAAACAGACCTGGCCAGGTAAGGTGGCTCATGCCTGTAATCCTAGCACTCTGGGAGGCCAAGGCAGGAGGATTGCTTGAACTCAGGAGTTTGAGGTTTCAGTGAGCTACAATGATGCCACTGCACTCTAGCCAGGATGACAGAGCAAGACTCTGTGTAAAAAAAAAAGAAAAAACCCAGACCTATAAGTGGCAAAATCTCTACTTATTTTTAAATATGCAAGATGTTGACCATGTTTTCTACTTACTTTACCATTGTTCTTTTTTTTTTAATGAGTACAGATGAAAACCAAGCAAGTGTATAAATGTGAGTCACATCTCAACACATCCTAAATAAAATTGACAGTGGAGTGTCAAGCCCCACTCACCTATCTCTAATCCAGAGAAGATGCAACACACCAGGTCACAAAGTGGTTGTGAAGATTAAATGAGATAATGTATGGTAAACATCTAGTATTAGGTACTCAATAAATGCTATTATAGAAATACCATGTATTCACAGTGTGAGGGCATGCCAGACCTTTCATTAATATGGTACATTTGGTACTGATATCCAATTACTTGAATTATCTATTCATTATCATATCATTTATCACTGAGACATGCTAGAAATGGGAATGATTAATAAAAATGTACATGTAACAGCTGTTTGCTAGCCCAGCCATCCGTTTTGGGACTTAGCCTAATGAAGACAACAAAACCAAGTGTTTCATTAAACCACCACCACCATCATTGCTGGGATCCAAGCCTCATCATTGTCCAAGAAGAAATATCCAGAAGGGATAGTTCTTGAGCAGGGCAAAAACCTAGAAAGTGGCATCAGCCTAGTTCACAGCAACCTCAAATTCCTGGGCTCAAGTGATCCTCCTGTCTCAGCCTCCCGAGTAACTGGGACTACAGGCCCATACCACCATGCTGGGCTAATTTTTTTTTATTTTTAATAAAAACAGGGTCTTGCTCTTGGTCAGGCTGGTCTCAAACTCCTGACCTCTCGGCCTCCCAGAGTCGTAGGATTATAGGCATAATTACAAGCCACCGTGCCTGGCCTTATGGTCATATATTCTTAAGATGCAGAGTGCCCCTTTGACTCAAGGGGACCCGTCTTACTATAACTTTATTCCATCTCATCTTATGAAACCTCAATTAAGCTCATTTAGTAAGGATTCTCTCCTTTCTCAAACTACTGTGTTGTGTTAAATAATTGTCCTTTTCCATTTGAGGATGATGAAGCAATTTTGGGGGAGTGGCAGTATTGACAGTTGAGAATAGTCACCTTTCTTTAGGTTTTTTTTTAATTCATAAAACTATATACTGAGTAAATTTTACTGTAAAATTGATTAAATCAAAATTTTAAACTAAAAAGATGGCTTTTTTAAGACTTACAGACAAAAAATTTTAAAAGGAATCTAAAATGTGGTTTATATAGGATGCCTTAGGTATGGTCCTGCTAAATGTTTAAATATGATTGAATAAATGATATATGAATGAAAAAAATAGTCACCTTCTCAGCCCCCCCGTGACCTTGTCATGGGTATTTGGCCTGGTTCTGGTCAAGAAGATGTATGTAGACTTCTGGATTGGCTTCAAGGAAAGCTATTGTTTTCCTGATGAAAAGAAATAGAGTCAGCTAGCACAGGTCTTTGGCTCTGTATCCTTCGTCCTGCTGGAATACAGACGTGATGCCCAGAGGTTTTTGTCAGCCATCAGGCAAGGCTGACGAAGAAAGCTACATACATGCTGAGAATGGTGTATTAAAAAGGCAGAAAAGGCCGGGCACCGTGGCTCACGCCTGTAATCCTAGCACTCTGGGAGGCCGAGGCGGGTGGATCGCTCAAGGTCAGGAGTTCGAGACCAGCCTGAGCAAGAGCGAGACCCTGT
>NW_012147819.1:1458608-1477489 GCF_000956105.1 Propithecus coquereli | reverse complement strand
CTCCCGAGTAGCTGGGACTACAGGTATGTGCCACCATGCCTGGCTAATTTTTTTTATATAGATATTTTTAGTTGTCCAGCTAATTTCTTTCTGTTTTTTTAGTAGAGACAGGGGTCTTGCTCTTGCTCAGGTTGGTATAGAACTCCTGAGCTCAAACGATCCGCCTGCCTTGGCCTCCCAGAGTGCTAGGATTACAGGCGTGAGCCACCACACCCAGCCTATGGTCAAGTTTTGCATTACTTACAGCCAAAAACATTACCAAGTGAGAGGGAAAAAAAAGCCAACCAAAACGAAAATGAAAATAAACAGTGATCATTAACAATAACTAGTCTCAAAGATATTAATAGAATGCTCATGTAACAAGAGATAAATAGCAAACTAGTACTTAGTTTATTTTACAAATGCAAATAAAAACAACTACCATGCATCACTTTATATCAATTAAATTAGCAAAACAAATGAAAGAAGAAAAGTAAACACTGATTAGGTATCTGCAGAGAAACAGTGCTTGTCATTTAGTAAACCAATTTATGCTCCAAAAGACAATCTACTGTCCCCAGGGCCATCACCTTAAATCTGTGTGAATGGTACGCCCAGAAAGTGCCACATGTAGCTCTGGGTACCATCCGTGATTTTCCCCTAGTGCCCCAGTCTGCTTCATAGCCTCTCCAACCTCAAAAAGTAAGAGTACCTTAGGGTTTGGTCCTGGACACTGTTTATGTGTTTGGATGAACTCACCTAGCCCTGTGTCTTTAAGTACTATCTGTGAGCTGAAGAGTCCCAATTTATAACTTTAGCCCTGACCTGAAGTTCCAAACTCATATATCCCTCTGCATACTTGCCATCTCCACTCAAATGTCTAATAAGCATCTCAAACCTAACATGATTGTACCTATCCAAATTTGTTACATCCCTAGTCCTCTTAAGTTCAAGTCAGTGGCACCACCTTCTACCTAGAAGCCAAAACCCAAAGAGTCGTATTTAACTCCTCTTGCCTTTATGCCCTTTAAATCTATCAATAAGTCTATGGTGCCTTCCTACAGACTATTCCCATGCCTACCTTTCCTCCTTGCCCACTGCCCTGATCGAAGCACCTCATCTCTCACATAGACACCCACCATCGCCTCCTACTGGTCTCTCTGAGTCACTCTTGCCCTTTACATCTCAATTGTGTAACAGCCAAAATGATCTTTTAAAAATAGAATTCAGATTATGTATAAAACAAAACCCTACAGTGGTTTCCTATACAACTAGAATAAAATCCTCCCTCTGCAAGGAATGGTACAACCTGGCCCTGCCTACCCTCTGATCTCAGCTCCCACCAGTTTTTCCTGTGGCAACTGTTATTCACCCAGTGGCCTTCCTATTCTTCAGGCCCAGCAGCCTTGACCTCATCTTGGGGCCTTTTCACTTGCTGTTCTCTCTACCTGGAAAGCTCTTCGTCCTGACTGTCACGCGCCTGGCTCCATCTCATCATTTACACAGGGATGCCATGTTTGGTTGTGCACGGTGTGTCCAAGGAAGAGGGGCGGAAATCCAGCTCTCTGATTCATGGAGCTGGGCCCTGGCTGGAGGATGCCTACAACAGGAGGAGCCTTCTAACTCCACAAAGCCACGCACCAATGCCAAACCCTGTGTCTGTAATATTTTGATGAGAAAGAGGCACACCCCTCTGTGCCACTATTTCCCATGTCTGAGAGAAGGGGGAACTAACAGTCACTGAGCACTCACTTTGCATGCATGTCTTATGCATGCAAACCTCACAAAAACCTGATGGGATTTGTGTTATTTCCCCTATTTTACATGTTAGAAACTGAGATTGAGAAGGGTAGGCAACTACTCCAGGGTTAAAACTGACCACTGACTTTATTGCACCATGCTGTCTCTAAAGACAAAGATAGAAGAAAACACTTTGAAATTTCCTTTCTTTTAATGTTTTAATTCTGCTTGTGTTAAGATACTTGTAGGAAGGGTAGAAAAATCTATGAAGGCCCAGAGTAAGTTATTATTGCAACATATAGCTACAAAACACACCCCATCTATACAGTCTCCAGGTGTTAAGGGCAATATAAAATCCAGTAAAATCTGTAATTTTTCTTTTGAGTCTCCACACTTTGGGACATACAGATCTTGTCCTTCTATGAACTTGTGTACATGCTAGTTTATAGCCTGTTGGGAAAGTTATCTCTGTAAACCTCTAAGCTAGTGATGCATTAACCTCTTTAATGGTTTGTACTTGTTACTGAAATCTTCTGCTTGGAGATTAAAAATGGAGACCATGGTAGAATTTTTCTTTTCCTTGTTTTCTTCTTTCTTCCTTGTTGAAATATAGAAATAGCCTTCAGAATATTGGCAAGAATTGCAATTCTGTAGATTGAGTTAATTTCTTGTTAGATGATCTTGGAAAAACTATTTTTAAGGTCCCACATAAGCTATAAAACAAGGCCTAGCCCTAGTCTGGGAAGCAGAAATAGGTACTTTTTCAGCTGCATCACCATTTAACAATCTGAAGTGGTTCCACTGTAACTCAGCTTTTTCTTCGAGCAATAATGATAGAAACTCTCATGTAGTACTTGCGATATGCCCAGGCTTTCCTAAGTGCACTGCATATGTTAAATCATTTCATCCTTCCAACAACCCCATGGGATGTAGGTACTATTGTTAACCCTATTTTACGGATGGGGAAATTGAGACACAATATCTTAGTCCATTCAGGCTCCTATAACAAAATACACAGACTGGCTGGTAGCTCATACACAACAGAAATTTATTTCTCATAATTGTGGAGGCTGGGAGATCCAAGATCAAGGAAGATTCAGTGTCTGGTGAGGGCCCATTTCCTGTTTCATAGATGATGCCTACCCATCGTGTCCTCGCATGGTAGAGGAGGCAAGGCAGCTCTCTGGGGACTCTTATGTAAGGGCAGTAATTCCATACACGAGGGCTCTGTCCTCATGACCTAATCACCTCCCAAAGGCCCTACCTCCTAACCCCATCACTTTGGGGATTAGGTTTTCTTGGGGGTTTTTGGTTTGTTTTGTGTTTTTTAGGTTAAACGACAGAAGTTTATTTCTCCCAGTTCTGGAGGCTGCAAGTCCAAGATCAGAGTGCCAGCATGGCTGGGCTGCGGATTCCATCTTCTTGTTGTATCTTCACATGGTTGGGGGGATTAGGTTTTAATATATGAATTTCGTGGGGACACAAACATTCACAGTATAGCACAGATAGGTAAGGTGTAGTTGCCCATGATCATAAACCAGTAAGCGCAGAACTGGAATTCAGACCTAAGCAGTCTAGCTCTGGAATCCTTGCTTTTGGCCACCAGGGCAGCATTACCTTTATACCTTTGAGCAAGTAGGAGGTTAATGCTGACCACTGTTGTAACAGTGATCATTAGAAAGGTATGTGATTGAAAACACTAAATAAAAGCCATCATGGCACTACAAAAACTAACAAATTATTTTTAAGAGGATAAATCAACACTGCATAACCAACTTCTGGTTATTGACTGTTTCATGGTTCCAGAAACAATGTCGTGCTCAGTAGTGGAAATGGGAATTTTCTGTTTAGGTGAGGTAACCTTGATATATTACATTGAAGTAAGTCATATGAGCCTATGTTGTTGTAGACGCTCCCCAAACTAAAGCCATATATCAATTTTCATAGATAGGGCCCTAACTGTAGTACTTCAACAACATTTATCTGACTTACTCATGTAAACAATCTAACTATAATTTTGGAAAACATGCTCCATAATCTTGAACAAGGCACTTCACCTCCATGGGCCTTTTTTTCTTGCCTAACAAAATAAAACCATAAAATGATATGATCTCTAAGGTCCTTTCCATATCTACCATTGAATGATTTTCTGTCGTGACCTGTTAGCTTGAAAGCAGGAATCCTGACCTTTTTTCATTCACCATGTCGTACTGCTCCAAAATCCACTGAGTAAAGCAACTTCACAGCTTCCTGAATCTGCGTGCTTTGAAATTACAGTCATGTTAATTTTGGCACTTGAAGTTCAAATAAAAAGCTGCCAGGTCAGCAGCAGGGAGCCACATATTATGAAAAGGGAGTGATAAAGAGAAATCTGTTCAATCTGTTCTTTCCTTTGGTGTACACCTGGACTGCCAGTCTAGGGCCACTTGGCAAAGTTTACAGTTAGTAGAATCTGGTGTCCTCTGGGGCCTTGGGCAAGTTTCTTAACCTCTCTGTGCCTTAGTTTCTCAACTGTAAAACAGAGATAATAATAGTCTCCCTCATAGGTTGTATCAGAAAAATGGGTTAGTATATGTAAGCCTATAGAAGAGTGCCTGGCACATAGTAAGTGCTACCTAATGCTGTTTTGTTTTGTTGTTATTTCCTTAATTGAGAAAAAACAAAGAACTTGAGGAAGACAAAACCTGAGAGTTTGGACGGGCACTTCAGGTGCTGGCCACAAAATACTTCTCCCAAGTCAACTTTAATGCCAGATGGACATGAAACTAATAATGCCCTTGTATTGTGAAAATGCCCCCATCAGTTCTTTCATTTAGACGCATGTTTAAAATCCAGGTCCCCAAGCCAATATAGAGGGCTGCCTTACTTTTTCCCAATTGCAAAATAAAACTGTCCACCAATTGAAAAAGGAACATCTTGGGTAAGGTGTGATCTGTGTGTCCTCCTTTAATCTCCCTCCCTTTTCAAGGACGAACAATAACAGGAGCAAATGCTTACATAGGCAGAGGTTAAGCAACTTCCCAAGGTCACAGAGCTAATGGTGGGGCTGGGATTCAAACCTGGGCAGCCTGGCTGCAGAGCGTGGCTTGTGTGCTAGGAACCAGGACATTTCGCATCAACAGACTAAATTCGGCGTGTGTGTGTGTATGTGTGTGTGTGTGTGTGTGTGTTTGAAGAAGATGACAACAAAAGTGCACCCTAAATGATCTGAGAGGCTTGCTTGCTGGATTACTGAAAAGGACGCACGGTGCACAGAGCATGACATCTGACCCCACATCACTCTGAACATAGGCCTCCCTATGCACCTCCCTCCGCAAAGAAGCTGCAGAACATTGACCAAGGGGGGCCCCCACCAGCGCAGAAAATGACTTCCAGGCGACTCACGATCCTCACCCGCTGTGTGGCCATGGGGGACGCACAGAGAGCAGGAATCTTCAGCTCAGGAAGAGAAACCATGCAGGAGGCAAACAAGACTCATGGGAACACAACCTGAGGCAAGTCCGCCGCCAACGATAGCTTGGCGGTCGCAGCAGGAAGCATCCCAAACTGGAGCGGCTCTCCGAGGCGGGAGGACCCTGGGCAGCGCCGCGGCCAAGGGGCAGAATCACACACAGCGGGCGCGAGAGCCTCACGCGGGGGCTGTGGCTACCGCTGCCGGAGGGCTGCGTGGAAAGGCTCCAGCATCACCCAGCCGCTCTTCTGAGACAGCTGAACTCCCCGAAAGTAGCGGGCAGTGCAAGATGTAGGAGAAAGATCAGTGGCCGAGACTCTGAAGACTTAGACTCCAGTCCCAGCTGCTCCTGCCCTTGCCCCCTCCCCGGGGGCCCTCGGTCCTCTGTGAGCACATTTAACCGGAAGTTGTGTGGTAGACGACTTGGAGAGTTGAAGTTTGGTAAATTGGTTAAGAGATTTCGGCAATCATCTGTGTGTGTGAGGAAATATTAGTAAGTATTTGGACTAGAGGGTGGCAGCATTCTTACTAAATAGCAATCCGGGTTTTCTCCCCACAAAGTGTAGGCCAATTCTGCGTCTGCCCAACAGAGCTAAGGGATGACCTAGCCCGCCTCCCTTGGAAATTTTTTGTGCTTTATGTTAAAGATTATCTCAGCCTTACTTAGAAGCACAAATTAAGACAACTGCAGCACCTAATTTTAATTTTAATGATTTAAAACTAATTTTAATGATCAAATTAGCAACAACAATAAAAGCAGGTCATTATAAAACCCAGTATTGGGAAGGATTCAAAGAAGCCCACTCTTATAGTGCCAAGGACAAGATAAGTTGATGCGTTTTCTTGAAGGCAGCCCTGAATACACAATAAGAGCCATAAAAATGACCATACCCTTTGACAAAATTATATTCTTGGAAACTTATTTTAAGAGAATAATTATAAATGAAAGACATTTTACAAGATATTTATGGCAATTTTATTTGTAGTAGCTCCAAACTGGAAATAAACACCCCAAATAAATCCACTAATATGGCAAGAAATACTATGATAGCTTTGGTGAAAAACTACTTGATACAATGACAAACACATACAAATAAAGAGTTTTTAAAAGGAGAAAAAAGTATACAGGAATGTTATACACACACACGAGGTTGGAATAGAAGAGACTTCAAGGCAACAACATTGGGAAAGGGTGCAGGGGAGTGTTTCAATGTGGGCAGAATATGGGGTTGGTGGAAGAGGATCCCGGTATCGGAAGCCTGGAAGGGGTGTGTGAGGGCCAGATCACCACGGATGAGGTGTGTGCACAAACCAGGAACTGAAAAGCTTGGGAGGCCCCGGTCACAAGCAATTTCTTAGTTTATACATTGTTCTATCAAATGATTTTAAATTTTCAATTGGAAGAAGGGAAATTGTGTGTGTGGTTTAATAGGATACAAACTGGAAGATTGTAGAGTAGCTCATCAAAGAGAAGGTGGGTGAGGGGTTGGGGCTGTGAGCCAGATGGGAAAGGGGACCGATGCTTGGGCTACCCTCACTAAGGCATCTCTGCAGCAGGAAACTGGTACACAGGTCAGTGGCTCAAAGGAGCAGGGCTCTGAACAGGAAATGGCTAAGAGTCTTCGTAGTTGTCGGAGTAAGTTGATGTAATGAAGACAGGACTCTGGGAGAATGTTGCTCAAATATTAAGGCTAAATATTTCTGACCACCTCTGAAGAAGAAGCCCAGATGGTTTCTCAGAATAAAAAGGTAAGAAAGAGATCGAGAGGATTCAAAGAAATAATGTGTGTAGAAGTGCTTTGCCAACTGAGAAATGCTTTATAAATGCTTGCTCTGAAGACTAGTGCTTCACTCTACAAAGAGACTGCAAAGTTAGCCAAGAGTGTTCTTTAACTATAATCTTCAGCTATGATTTTACAAATTCTTATAGTTCTAATTTTGAACAAGTGATGGTAAAATCATAATCTCTTTTCTATCTGAAGCTATGATTTTATCTTGACCACTTAACCAGAATGACTTTTTTAGTAGATTTTTGGTTATCTATAAACCAGCCATAATTAAATCGATCATGTTGTAAATTAGTGAAATAGTCTAAAAACACTAAATCAACTATGATTGGCTCAGTGACTTTTATAGTCTGAATATTTTAAATTACATGACCACTCATTCATTCATTCATTCATTCAGGATACTCAGGAGAGAAGTGCTGTGTCTATATAAGTAACTATACATATATAATATATGGATGTAACCATATGTAAGGTAAAAGTGGGAAGCCATTAGAAAGGTGCAGAACACCATAGACTTTAAGAGAAACATAAAAGCAGGACTACATTATAGAAATCATTCTTTCTGGTGACCTCAATGTGCAAATAACTTACATCTTTTCAAAAAACAACATTCGATCTTTCTTGCCTAAGACTAGCATTTGGCTTCACGAAGCCTGCGGAATTGTGCTAGCTTCATGCTTCCACTTACACGCACTTACATGTCTCCTTAATGTTTGACTCACCAGAGCCAAGAGTCAGCTTTTACCTCATGCCTCAGGGATATCAGGTTTCAGCTCACGTTGTTTGACTCTTATATACATCCCGTCATGCCTTATTAAAATGGACCCTTTCCATTTGATTTTCTTCTTGCCACCACTGTTTCTAGTGGTGTTTCTAGTGTTTTCTTTCTCTCATGTTGTTAACCAACACCTGTGACATTAAGCCCAGACGTATGAGGGTATATATTTAATAGCAACACTTCGAGCTGAGAAAAGTAGTGATCTCGACTTGATACCAGTTTATCCATGTGATAAATGTACCATTTCATTTTTGATGGGCTTAACTTAGCATTTATCCCTGGGGCTGGGTTTTGTGTCGCCTTCATAAACACACTCACACACACACAAAGAGCCTAGTTCTTTTTAGGCACTTCTCCAGCTGTGAGTTTAGCAAGGCTTCCTGCTAATGGGGAGACAGACAGAATTACAGCTCCAAACATTCCCCTGCCACTGATCCAGAACATGTGTTGTCATATCACGCACTGTAACTTGATTCCAAGTTCCTGTCAAAAGGGCCCAGTCTGCATTCCAAATATCCACGGCTCTAGGACAATGAATCGTAAAGTAGAAACATGCCATGCTTCCCCCTTTAATTTGGTGTAAGCATGAATTAAGTTTTGCTAAACAGTTTTGATTCTTTAGAATATGTTTTTTTCTGCAAACATAGAACAGCCTAGGAAATCTCTATGCCTTAGTGACAATAGATTACTTTGAAGTTCCCTGGTTCCCTCAATTGTTAATGTCTCTTCCAATCTCTTGGTGAAGGTTGGTTATCAGGAAATAGGGAAAGACAGAGGGGAGCTCACATTTAAGGTAATGAAGTGACTTTCATTCAACTGATGAGAGACATAACCAGTCTGACTACGACAGTGTCATGGGAGTAGAAGTCTAGGATTTCAAATGCTGTATAAACAGTTGCAAAATCTCTGCAATTACTCTAAAATTGAGCTCCTAGCACAGATGACAGATAAGGAGTGATCATATATTTTCAGTTCTATGCTATCCCATATTGGCAACCTGAGTTTACTGTCAGTTTATCCTTTACCTTAAATA
This sequence comes from Propithecus coquereli, assembly GCF_000956105.1. NCBI lineage: Eukaryota > Metazoa > Chordata > Mammalia > Primates > Indriidae > Propithecus > Propithecus coquereli. The sequence goes on along the minus strand of NW_012147819.1, from coordinate 1,468,718 downwards.
AGTGTGTAGATTAACACAACAACATGGCTAAAATTTGTCTTTGTGTTTGTGACTTTTGGGAACCTAAAGTGGAAAGGGGGAGACGAGAGACCAAGTGTCACTAGCGACCTGGCACTGCAGACATCTTGGGGATAAGCAGGGAGGTTGATGTAATCTCCTCAGAAGTCCTCAGCCCCACAGTGTCTAAGCAGTCCCAAATTGGTTACCATGGGGACACTATTCCCTTCCAGTAATGTCACCTGACAAGGTCTCCATTGTTTCTTCACATGGGGAACATTTAGTTCATTCCGTTTTTAAAATAATTGTTTTTTTAATTTGACAAAAATTGTATATATCCATGGTGTACAAGATGGTTTTGAAATATGTACACATTGTAGAATGGCTAGCTGGAGCTAATTAGCATACATATTACCTCTCACACTCATTTTTGTGGTGAGAACACTTAAATCCCACTCAGCCATTTTCAAGAATACGAAACCCAGTCCTTTTGATCCAACTCTTCCTCATTGGATCCTAAGAAATAGCCACATGTACACACACAGGAACGTGAAGGTAGTTAATACTTTATGATAAATTGGCGAAAGCCAGAGGGTGAATTGCCATAGCAAGCACTCCAACTTTATAGAAAAGGGTTCTGCATATTTTCAAGTTAAATCTCATTACATATGTAAGAGTGCTAGTGTAATGGTGGCTTGGCCTGGTTTCCCCCAAATTTATTACTTAGTGCTAGCTAATAAACAAATGCAATCTGGCTAAATGAATAATTACCCACACTATTTCGAAGGTAGCCTGGGATAATAGTGACTTGGCTCCCAGGATCAGCCTGTGGTCAGCCAGCTGAGTGACTTCAGGCAAGCCACGGAACCTCTCCAGGTTGCTAGTTCTTTAAGAGAAAAATGGAGATATTGAAAGATTTTAATGTACATTTTTAGGTTGATTTCTCTGAGCGTGCTAATTTAAAACCTTTAGGATTGAAAATAATGTTTGAAGGAGGAATGTATATTATCCAAATAAGGGAACTCTAAACTTGTTACATAATTTTTAAAAGATGTAATTATGTCTGTTTGGGAGAGGCAATATATAAAGTTTAATAGGAAAGAACAATTCATGTCTATTTAAGTATAATAGGTGTTTTCATTTCCTGAAAAGTCAAATTATGAACAATGGCTATAAAACTAGGTTTAAATTGTATAATAAAAATGGATTCTTCTTAAACATCAAGATGTAAATCTATATGTTAAAAGTCCCTCTTAGGCCAGGAGTAGAAGTCTAGGATTTCAAATGCTGTATAAACTCCAAATATCCACAGCTTGGGGACAATGAGAGCTCACACCTGTAATCCTAGCATTTTGGGAGGCTGAGGTGGGAAGGATGGCTTGAGGCCAGGAGTTTGAGACCAGCCTGGGCAATAAGAAGACACTGTCTGTGCAAAAAATTTTTAAAAAATAGGTCAGCATGGTGGTGCTTGCCTATAGTCCCAGCTACTCAGGAGGCTGAGGCAGGAGGATTGCTTGAGCCCAGGAGTTCGAGGTTGTAGTGAGCTATGATCAGGCCACTGCACTCTAGTCTGGGCAACATAGTGAGACTCTGTCTCAAAAACAAAAACAAAAAGTAGTTCTTGAGAAATTTTCTCCTATCTTTATTTCTATTTATGCTATTACAACAGATACTGTTGTCAGCATTTTGCTGTAAAAGCCACTGACTATAGCAATTGGACTCATAGACCTGAGTCCCAAGTCAGAATGTTGGAACTCTCTGGAAGGAAAGAGGTCTGCTTTAGCTGGCTGTGAGATGAGAGTATTCTGGCAACTCTGTGTAGAAGGGCTGGAGAAATTTTTCCTGCATAACTTTGGGAAGGGGGTGATTGGTGGTAGTGTAAGTGGCAGATAGGTAAAGACACAATTTTAAGTAGGGAAGCCAAGGTAGGCCTCATTAAAAAGATGACATTTGAGCAAGAGTGAACTTTGCAGCCATCTAGGGGAAGAGCATTCCGGGCGGAGCACAGCCAAGTGTCTGTGGCAAGAGAGTGCCTGTCAGAGGCCAGCGTGGCTGGGGCAGTGTGAGGAGAGTGCAGAAGATGAGATCGGAGAGGAAGGGATGGAGTGGCGTCAGTGTCTCAGAGGCCATCGTGGGTACTTTGATTCTTGCCCTGCAATAAGATGGGAGTCACGGCAGGGTTCTAGGCAGAGTGACGCGACTGATGTACGTTTCATCGGGATCCCTCTGGCTGCGGTGTCATAAGTAGATGTATGAGGGCAAGGATGAAATAGGGAGACCAGTTTGGAGGCTAATGCAGTTATCTAAGCTAGAAATTATAGCGATTTGGACCAGCCATTAGCAGCAAAAGGACTAAGAGGTAGTCAGAGTCCAAATGTGTTTTAAAAGTAGAGTCAACAAGATTTCCCAACATAGATTGGATATGGGATGGGAAGGGGGACAAAAAAACCAAAAACGACTCCAAAATTTTTGGCCTGAGCAACCATAACAGTGCAGTTGCCATCAACTGAGATGGTTATAAAATGAAATCTCTAACTCATCCATAAATCTCTATTTTTCCTTGTTTTAAAAAATGATCAATGTGCTAAAATGTCCACTGTGTCATTCCAATTATCATTCTGATTTGTACACAAACTTGTTCCCTTGTGCTCACACCATTTTCCCTGCCTATAACAATCTGTCTCCCCTTCTCTCTCTGCCCATTTCAATCTAAACGGTGAGTTCAAATCCCACATCCTCCAGGAAGCCTAGCCTGACCGTGTCCCCAGCAAAATGCTCATGCTATTGTTTTTAATGTGCTATCCATCATGATTTAGTTTAGTCAAATGATATTCTTCATGAGATCACTGTTGAGTTTGATCCCTCAATAACTATTTTGCCATAAGTTCTTACATCCTTTTTTTTTTTTTTTGAGACACAGTCTCACTCTTTTGCCCAGGCCAGAGTCCCGTGGCATCAGCCTAGCTCACAGCAACCTCAAACTCCTGGGCCTCAGCCTCCCAAGTAGCTGGGATTACAGGCACGCGCCACCATGCCTGGCTAATTTTTTTCTATATATTTTTAGTTGTCCAGCCAATTTCTATTTTTAGTAGAGACAGGGTCTCGCTCTTGCTCAGGCTGGTCTCGAACTCCTGAGCTCAAAGGATCCACCCGCCTCGGCCTCCCAGAGTGCTAGGATTATAGGCGTGAGCCACCGCGCCCGGCCAGTTCTTACATTCTTCAACTTCTAATTCTTTTACTTATCTTCTTTACCAACAATTCACTCAAAAATGGCCACCCCCACCTTAATTAGCACAGACTTCCCCACTGTGTTCTCCTGGCCTATCTTGTGCCTTTAAGCCTCACTTCATTCACCCTGGTGCACTTCCCCTCCTTTGGTCACCATCAGTTATTGCTTAGGCGGCTCAATTACCATCAGAAGTCCCCGAACGTTTGGAGCGATCAACAACAGGGCTTTCGAGAGCTGCATTGTTTGATGCTCTGACTCAAGCTTTCCCTCCGCGCTCCTGCGCCTGGGCGTTCACATGCAGACACTTCGAGGGCTGTGGAGAAACCCCTGGATGAGCTGACTGCACAGAAGTGCTCGCATCACCTAAAACTGCGCAGCTGTCAACTCCCACACAAGCACTTCTGAACCTGAAAACGCCAGCCCACCTCTTACAGTGCCAGAAGTTAAAGAACTTCTGGAAAAATGTGTCATTTCCATTTACAAGGGCCTATTGTTGGTTTTTAGATAATTTTTATAAAAGGGAGAAAGACCTTGAACTTTTTCTTTTTTTTTTTGAGACAGAGTCTCGCTTTGTTGCCCGGGCTAGAGTGAGTGCCGTGGCATCAGCCTAGCTCACAGCAACCTCAAACTCCTGGGCTCAAGCGATCCTTCTGCCTCAGCCTCCCGAGTAGCTGGGACTACAGGCATGCGCCACCATGCCCGGCTAATTTACATTTTTAGTTGTCCAGATAATTTCTTTCTATTTTTTAGTAGAGATGGGGGGGGCGGGGGGGGGGTCTCGAACTCCTGACCTTGAGCGATCCACCCGCCTCAGCCTCCCAGAGTGCTAGGATTACAGGCGTGAGCCACCACGCCCAGCTGACCTTGAACTTTTAAAAAGAGGGGAGGGAATCTCAATTTCCCCTGGGGCTCATTGTTTCTCTTTTCTCTCCATGTGATCTTTCTGAGTTTCTCATCCAATCAAATGGTTCCCACTACCACACCCCAAACTGTATCTCTGGCCCTGACTTCTCTGGGCTACTGAGTGCATATACAATGGTTCTCCCTGGAAATGCATAGGCTTCTCAAACTCAAAATACTCAAAAGTGAATTAATAATTTCTCCTTCCCCCTACTTGCTTCTCTTCTTATATTCCCTATCTTGGTTTCTTGCATAATGCTCAAATCCAAACTAGAAACTTGATGGAATCTTCAACTCTTTCCATTCTCTTAATCCTAATAGTGCTACTCTGAATTTTCTCTTAAATGTCTGTCCCTCCACTCCCCACTCAGACAAGGTCTTACGGTTTTGCCTCTAACCTCCCTTTACTCCAGTCTGTAGTGGTGCTGCCAGTAATCCTGCTAAGACAGATTCCATCCAGCTATTTCCCTGCTTTAAAACTTTGAATGGGTTCCTGTTGCAGAATAAAGACCAGATTCTTAGCAGAGCCTACGAGGCCCTCCGCACTGATTCTTGGCCACACTTCTAACAATTCTCTATTCCAGTCCCTCTCCCCCAGTCACCCCAAATCCAGGAATGAACCAATTTTACTCCCCGAAAACTCTACTAAATCTCCCAACTCCATGTTTTTGCTATGCTATTCTCCCTTCACACGTAGTACCTTATCCATTCCTTTTCTATGAATCTCTGCTCATCTTTCAAGACAAAAGATGTCAACTATTCTTTCAAAAGTAATTATAGCTGGACGTGGTGGCACATCTGTAGTCCCAGCTACTCAGAAGGCTGAGGTGGAAGAATCACTTGAACCCAGGAGTTTGAGACCAGCCTGGGCAACATAGTGAGACCCTTCTACAAAAAAAATAGAAAAATTAGCTGGGCGTGGTGGCTCACGCCTGTAATCCCAGCACTTTGGGAGGCTGAGGTGGGAAGATCGCTTGAGCTCAGGAGTTTGAGGCTGCAGTGAGCTATGATGCCACGGCACTCTAGCCCGGGCAACAGAGCGAGATTCTATCTCAAAACAAAAAAATGAAAACTAAGTTAAAAATAATAATTATAGCAGTGATTACTCTATGCCAAGTAGTACATTAAGCTACCCTAAATTGTGTAATGGGCAATCTCTGCCCTCAGGGAACAGCAGAGTGGTAAAGCCAGATTTATGAACAGAGTTTATAATCACACAAGATGGTAAGTGCTATGAGGCCCAGGCCTTCTCACTTGGTGAAGCTGTCTGCAGCTCTCTCAAGTGGGGTGGATGAACTTCTCGTCTATGTTCCCCCAGGCAGAGTTGGTTGTCACCTTCTCATCTGTGTTTCCCTCAAGTAAGCTTGATCACCCTTTTTTGACCTTACTTGTCTTTGTATCCCCGGTACCTGGCACATCGTAGCTGCTTGGTGCACATTTCAGAACCCGGTGGCATTCTCAGGAATACTGAACTCAGAGCCTACCTGTGTTCCTCGATGGGATTCAATCTACACAGGATGAACACCAGGATCCGTGCAGTAGAAATCACCTCCTGGAGTCCTCATGTACGTCTAGACTAAGCATTACTTCTCCAGGAAATTTTATGAAACATTCATTTTGTGCCTTGTCCCCCTGAATCTATAGTGGCTTCCCGTAAAACAGGAACATAACTGGGATACCAAGTCACTGACGCCTCTATTTCCAGCCTGACAGTGGAAAGAGAAGAATGTTGCCCAGAATTGGCACAGAAGCCTCCAAGTTTGTTCCATCAATTAGATTCATTTAGGTTCCATTTTTGAAACACAAATGTTCCCTGGGAGAATGAAGCCTATCAGTCATTCAGACTTACAGTACAATATTTTAATCAAGTAATTTGAAATATGAATTAACCACTAAGTCCTTGGTAACTAAAGCTTAAATATGCATATAACAAGGTAATCAGACAGTGTGTTTTTAAAGAGGATCATTTGGCTGGTCCAAGTGCAGTGGTGTTTACAACTAATTGATCACAACCAGTTACAGATTCCTTTCTTCCTCCTCCACTCCCATGGTTCACTTGAGTAGCCTTAAAAAAATAAATAAATAAAATAAATAAAGAGGATCATTTTAGGACACAGTGTGGTTTGGAGGAAGACAGATTTGGTTTGGGTGTGGCTGTGTTAGTGTATAGCGCCACAAGGCATCAGGGCATCGGAGGACACTGAACAATTAGGATGGGGACCCTAAGGGGTGACAGGCACGCAAAAATGCAAGTAGCAGGGTGAGAGCAACAGCAAAAGAGAGTTTTTTTCTTTCTCTCTATTTTTTTTGTTTAGGATTTTGATGATATAACCTTCTTTGCAAACCATTTGTAAATCATTTGGGTTGTCACAGCCTGGATGATATGGTCAAATTCAAACTTTCCTCTTCTTCCCCACTTGGCCCAGGTCCTCTCGTGAGGTCAAAAGTTACTCTCACCCTAACTTGCCATACTTGCCTTTGCTTCCACTTTCAGATTATTCCGGGAGTCCACTTGTTCAAGGCTTCTTGGGTGTGGCTCTGGGTGTAATGTTAATTAAAAAAAAAAGATTATTCTGCTTACCAGGGGCTGGAATGTTACCGCTCTGAAACCTACTCATCTCTCATTCACTTATTCAGTCAATGAATATTCATTGAGGACCCAGATCTAAGAGACCATGTTGGGAGGACGGGGCACAAGCACCAGTAAGCAGCGAGATGGTCTTGGCATAAATCTTAGTACCATTATTTTTTTGAGACGGGGTCTATGTTGCCCAGGCTGGAGCGTAGTGGCTACTCACAGGCGTGATCCAACTACTGATCAGCACGAGAGTTCACCTGCTCCGTTTCCAGCCTGGGCTGGTTCACCCCTACTTAGGCAACCTGGTGGTCCCCCGCCCTGGGGGTCACCATGTTGATGCCAAACTTAGTGCGGACACCCCATCAGCACAGGGCACTGCAGCCCAGAACTCCAGCTACTCCCCAGTAGCTGGGACCACGGTACGGCCACCCCTCCTGGCTGGACCTTATTCTTAGGGTGCTTGGGTGCCCCTTCTTGCATTTAGCCTCCATTAATAGTTTGGACAACATTTTCTGAACAAATAAGCAAATCAACCGGCTGACACAAAGTATGACAATGGCTTAGGATATTTGAAATCAGGTCTGCTCTGGAAAAGGTAGTTTAACATCCCTGTTTTGTACCACACTGCCATACTGTTTCAGCTATAAGGAACTAAGGAGAGAAGTGCTTTTCTTCACCTGGACTATTGTTGTAAGATGAGACCAGCCAGACTAAGGTGGCAGAGGGACAGTGGGGCCGAGAGTGAGACAGTCACAGGCAGTGGGGAGCCCCAGAGCCCCGCCGGGACCTGACTCCTTCCCGCACCAGTGATTCTGATCCAGAGCCCTCTTCTGGTAAACCCGTGGTGATTTTTGTTTTATTTTGAGCAGAGTTGACAGACACTACCACTAGATTTCAAAACTGAAGTGATGTAAATAACTTGGGGCAGGGTTCAGAGAAGAACCACTGTGAGAACCACCACGACTAAAGTGTGGGCAAAGGCATCTATTAATGGAGGAGGAAATGGAAATCACTGAGCTTGAGGGAGAGAAAGTTTAGGACCAACCTAACAGGGACCTTCAGTGGATAAAAGGTCACAGAAGAGCTATAAACCAGTAAGAAAAAGACACATCTACTCTATTTTAGAATTTCTATTTTTAAAAAAGAGGCGATAGAATTACTCATAATTTTATCAAAGCAAAGTTGAGAAATCAGGGGTTCCTAAATACTGTCTACTGGTTATGGCTTAAAGTAGAAAGGAACCTCTGCACTGAGAGCAGGAAAAGGTTTTTAAAATACTCATAACATGTACTTAACACCACCCAGCTGTGCACCTAAAGATGGTCAAAATGGTAAATTTAATGTTATGTATATTATAGCCACACACAAAAATTACCCATAAAAGAAAGCTAGAGCTAACACATTTTCAATTGCTAAATGATGTCACTTTTAGGAAAATCCATATTTCACAGCACCCAAAATATACTAACCCATCAGCTTTTCTTTCTTTTTTTTTTTTTTTTTTCCAGACAGAGTCTCACTGTGTTGCCCGGGTTAGAGTGCCGTGGCGTCAGCTTAGCTCACAGCAACCTCAAACTCCTGGGTTCAAGCGATCCTCCTGCCTCAGCCTCCCGAGTAGCTGGGACTACAGGCATGCGCCACCATGCCCAGCTAATTTTTTTTTCTATATATTTTTAGTTGTCCAATTAATTTCTTTCTATCTTTAGTAGAGACGGGGTCTCGCTCTTGCTCAGGCTGGTTTCGAACTCCTGAGCTCAAACAATCCGCCAGCCTTGGCCTCCCAGAGAGCTAGGATTACAGGCGTGAGCCACCGCACCCGGCCTAAGATTCTGGTTTTTACCTTAGTTTTTCCTTAAAAGGAGAAATTGAAACTGTGAGAAGGTAGAATTCTGACTCAAAGTCAGATGCAGAGTGATTAGCATATAATGGATGATCCATACATTGTTTTCTTGACGACCTCTGTGTAGAATTTTATACCAGTCTACCAGTGAGGTTGGTTGGGCAGGACAATGTTTTCCACACCAGGCAAAACTGTCCATGAGAACGGAGCCTAGAAATATATATTCCCGGGACTGCTTCATTCTCCAATTTTCCTCTTCTAGATCTTTCCTCCACTCCCAAATTTAGCTCTTGCCGCTTTATTCATGGAGCAATCAGCGGGCAACTAACTCGTAAACCACAGGGAGCTACAGAGTTTCCTTTCTTTCAACAGTATTGAAGAGGTAGAAGAAACACTGCCTTCCTTGCCCTCGGTGAAAGTAGAGGTCTATACAAGTTTCAGTCTTCTGGAAAATAATTTTAGATTAAAACAACTCACAATAACTTGTGAAAAATGTGAAAGGGTCCCCTCAAAAGGAAATACATCTAAAATCCTTTAAAAATTAAAAAGGCCTAAGCACTATATACAGTGCCTACATTTCCCTTCTATAAGTCCTCTGAGTTATTTCCACGGGAATTACATCTGCGTATTGGCTATAAGTAAATGCTCATATTGTTTTAGGCTCCTGCTCTGGGCATTACTAGATGTGTGACAATGGGTATTGAGAAATCCTGTTGCTGCCTGGGTGCTGTGTTTAACAACAGACATTTCAGAGCTCAGTGAGTTTGGGACTGTTTTCAGGGCCAGCTGGTCACCCTCAATGCAAAATGAGACTGATCGTGCCTCCCCATCTGCTGTTATAGCAGTTGCACTGCAGCAAATTAAAGAAAAAAGACTTTTCGCTTTTGGGGGAATAAGGTCAAAAAGACACCATTTTGGCAATTTTAGAGTGATAAGGAGAACCTCATTTTAGCAAAAGGCATAGACTTTTGAGATTAAGTTTAGAAACTGAGAGGGAAAAAAATCAGTTTGTTTTTCTTTATCTAAAGACCAGTTCAAATGTTCAGAATAAAATTGTACAAAATTTGGGCCTGGGAAAGGCATTCCTGTATAAAGAATTCTACCTGAAAAAGCAGAGGCATGTCTCCTCCTAGGTTTGTTGCCATATATTCCACCCAGAAAACCATTGTGGGGTAGGAGATCAGCAACAGGGAGGGAAACAGAGATCCAAGAGATTGAAGATTTAGCTGAGTGGATTTCTCCACTAAAGGAGAAAAATGTCTGAATTTGGAATTTGGTCCGTTGTCTGTGATATTAAAAATAACTCATCCTAGAACGTAGGAAGACCTGGAACAATGCTACCTTGAAGTCCAGCTCCAGCCTCCTTTTGCAAACTGATGGGTGCTTAAAAACGTATTCACTGCTGTGGCAGTTTTTAAAATGTGATGTGGCCAGGCACAGTGGCGCACGCATGTAGTCCTAACTACTTGAGACACTTGAGCCCAGGAGTTCGAGGCTGCAGTGAACTGTGATCACACCACTGCGCTCCCGCCTGGGCAACAGAGTGAGACCCAGTCTCAAAAAAAA
>NW_012147819.1:1437969-1458558 GCF_000956105.1 Propithecus coquereli | reverse complement strand
ATCCTCCAGAACTGTGAGTGAAATAAACCTTTTTTTTCTTTGTAAGTCACCTGGTCTCAGGTATTCTGTTATAGCCACACAAAATGGACTAAGACAATATTCCATTATATGGATATGTCATCTTTTGTTTATCCACAACTCATCTGTTGATGGACATTTGGGTTGTTTCCACCCATTTTATACAACTCTTCCATGGAGTCTACAAAGTAAGCCCCAACTAATTCATATTAAAATTTTAGAATAATTTTCATCTGAAAATCAGAAAAAAGACATTCTTAGAAAGGAAAATTGCAGGCTGGTATCACTGATGAGGAAGAATGCAAATTTAATCCAAGAGTATATGAAGACACAGCATCATCAAGTTGTGTTTATCCTAAGGATATGAGTATGGTTTAACGTACTTAAATGAGTTCGATTTATTACATTAGTGGATTAAAGAAGAACACATGATCATCCAGTGGATGCAGAAAAACATCTGTTGACATCCATGATTTAAGGAAAAAATTCAAACTAGAAATAAAAGGGAATTATGATATAAATGTATTTTTTTTTTTTTTTTTTTAGCAAAAGATTTTTTTACATCATGCCTCCTCCTTAAAAAGTATAGGCTCATTCAGCCTTAAAAAGGAAATTCTGACACATGCTACAAATGGGTGAACATTATTCTAAGTGAAACAAACCGGTCACGACAGAACAAATATTGTGTGATTTCACTTATATGAGGTACCCAGAGTAGTCAAATTTATAGAGAAAGAAATTAGAATGGTGGTTGCCAGGGACTGGAGCAAGAGGAGAATGGAGAGTTATTGTTAGTGGGTAACCGAGTTTGAGTTTGGGAAGATGAAAAAAGTTCTGGAGATTGGATGGTGGTGATGGTTACACAATAGTGTGAATGTACTTGATGTCACTGAATCATACACTTAAAAACTGTTAAAATAGGCCAGGCCCAGTGGCTCATGCCTATAATCCTAACACTTTGGGAGGCTAAGGAGGGAGGATTGTTTGAGGCCAGGAGTTCAAGACCAGCCTGGGCAACATAGCAAGACCCTGTCTCTAAAAAAATTTAAAAATTAGCAGAGCATGGTGGTACGTGCCTGTAGTCCCAGCTACTTGGGAGGCAGAGGCACGAGGATCACTCAACCCTAGGAGTTTGAGGTTGCAGTGAGCTATGATCAGGCCACTGCCCTCTAGCCTAGGTGACAGAGCAAGATCTTGTCTCCCCCCCCAAAAAAAAAGGGTTAAAATGGTGGTAAATTTTATGTTAGGTATATTTACCACAATTTAAAACATTTTTAAAAAGTGTAGGCCCTTGTCTGATGACAATTCCCATGCAAGCTCATTTCTAGACATTTTAACGTAGTGATAATCTATCTCTGGTTCTCAAAACAGTGCAAGACTCATAAATTTGATTTAGCTCTTAGTAAATATCTTTTGAATTGCAACTGGGAACTTGACAGTGGCTTTCTCGCATTGCACCTGTAGTTTGCGAGCTGCCTGCAGCAGGTAGAGATGCATAGCTTATTTTTATGATTAGCCTTGAGCAAGAGTTGATTAAACACTTGATAACGTAACTTCTTGGAAGATTTGGTTTAGATGTTGCTTTCTTCCTACTTTCCCCCTCCCTCATGAACACCACATAAAAAGTGACAGTTTGTAATTTTTTTTCCTTCTTTTTTCAAGTATTAGCATCAGAGTTGGATGGGAACTTCATGCCTTTTCTGAATGTAAATGGGCCACATTCCATTCTGGGAACATCTTTCCTAACATTGCAACCCAGGCAATACCCTGCCAAAGAGATGACATCTTACCCAGCCACAAAATCAGGTTCTAGGGTGCAAGTAGAACACTTCATGGTATCTTTCTCCTAACATGGTTGCTTCTTTTGGGGCAGAGGAGTTGGGGAGTATGCTAGGAAATAAAGCCTTCTGATGCCCAAGTTCCTCTTCCTTTTTCTGTGGTTTTCACTTCCCCTCCCATGAGAAATCCCCACATTGTGGTCATGCTTTCTCCTCTTTTTTCCTCGTCATTCCCCTTTCATTTCTCCTGACACTTCTCCTGGGCTTTCTACTGCTACTTTCTCTGTCTTCACATCTTTTTATTTTATTTTATTTTATTTTTATTATTTAGAGACAGGATCTTGCTGTGCTGCTCAGGCTGGACTCAAACTCCTGGCCTCAAGCAGTCCTCCCGCCTCAGCCTCCCAAGTAGCTGGGATTACGTACGGCACAGGCCCCAGCACCTGGCAGTCTTCACATACTGAGATCCATTTTCCCCGAGGCGTTGGCAGGCTGTTCCTGTACCAAACGCAACACTCTACTCTCAATATTACCTGTACGTTTGCAGTTCCAGTTTCTGTTCCTGGCCCTTTGTCATACCAGAGACCTTGGGCAAGGAAGTGAGGTCTGCCTTCTGGCTGCTTCCATTTGTTCTTCACACCAGAATTCTCTGGCACTCTCTGGCCAAAGTATCTCCTGTTCTTTCCCTGGAGCTTCGGGCCCCCATTTCATCTCAGTGATGTCTTTCGGAAGAGTAGAAATGAAATGGAGCTTTATTAGGTAAGCAGCCTCTGAAGCCCAAAATCTCATCGGGGCCTTCAAAAATTCCAATCCTATACAAGCTTCTAAATCCCATCTCAGTTGACTCTGTTTAAATGACATCGACTTGGCACTGAGAACCCTTTCTGAGTCTTTTCATTGAAGAGCGTTGACATGGTTAACCCTCATTCATTCAAACCGCACTGTTCCAAAATGTGTAGAATTGCCTAGATATGCTAAAGTGAAGTTTACTTCTGCACTTTCTATAAAAAGAGAGTTTGGCCGATGGAGTGATTATAAATCTCAGTCCACAAACTCATTTTCACAAGAAATAGAACTTTACCTTCTACATCAATTTATTTTCCATTTCAAGTGCCCACCCTGCAGGATGGGAGACTTAACCTTAGCCTTCTTCGAGGGTCTCCCCTCCCCATTTCTCAAGATTGTGCTACAGCTGTGTGATCTGACACAGTACCAAGGGCTTGTGTATCTGGTCCTCTGTTCATAGCAGTTACCTCCACCAAGAGGTCCACGCAGGGCCGGCACTTCCCATGTTTGGGACATGGGAGTCCTTGCCCATCTATGTACTTCACAGTGCCATCTGCCTAGGCATACCTCAGAGCCAGTGCTCTCTGGGGTCCTGCAGTGTGCCTACGAAGCAGTGCACAGGTCCCCTCAACTCTTAGGACTCCCCAGGTTTCCTTTTCTTTTTGTCTCAGCCCAGAGGAATTTCCTTCTAATAGCAGGGAAATCTTCCCCTCATGTTTCTGACTGAGATATTTTGACTATGCCCATTGATCCTCTCCCCCTTGCCTTTAAAACAAAAATTTACCAATAACTAAGAATCCACTACCCTCTCTAGAGCTCAGGCTTTAGAAAACAAAAGCCAGGGCCAGGCGTGGTGGCTCACGCCTGTAATCCTAGCGCTCTGGGAGGCCAAGGAAAGAGGATCACTTGAGCTCAGCAGTTTGAGACCAGCCTGAGCAACAGCAAGACCCCATCTATACAAAAATACAAAAATTAGCTGGGTGTGGTGGCACATGCCTGTAGTCCCAGCTACTTGGGAGGCTGAGGCAGGAGGATCACTTGAGCACAGGAGTTGGAGGTTGCAGTGAGTTATGATCACGCCACTACACTCTACCCAGGGCGACAGAGTGAGGCTCTCTCTTTAAAAAAAAAAGGCCAGGATTTCTGCTTTCCAAGGCTGCCACTAAAACAATGAGCACAAGGCCACATCTGAAAAGTAGATAAAGAGGACCTCAACTGTAACTTTAGGTCATGTTTTCAGCAGCAGTTTTTGAACACAATGAATAAGATATCTACAAATGATTGTTAGACATCCAACCAATTAAAAAAACCTTTCTCTCACCAAAGTGTTTATATATTTTATATATATGTACATATATATGTCAAGTCTTTATATAAACCTGTATGTGTAAACAAGTTGCCTTTCTCTAAAATTAACTTAAGAGTTATTCAAACTCTCTTTTCTGGAGAAAATTAGAAAGGCATTTCTAAGTTTATAGATGATATTCCTCCTTTACTCTAGGACCACTGAACAGGCCCAAATCTGGGGCTTGCTTACTAATTTTTGTAACCGAGAAAGTGATGCAAAAGTAATTGAGAACATTGAACAGCGTATGCTACTTTTACTCTGTATGTGTCTAGAAGAATCATCCTGCTTCCATCCTGAATACCATTCCAAAGTTAAAATAATTCTAGCAGATGTTTAATTATGGCACAGGGCTGTTATAAGAATACTAATGTACACCCACATGTGAACTTGCCGTTCACAGAATGCTTTATATCCATTATCTTTTTGGATCCTCGTAATCACTATAAGTGGTAGTGTTTTTTTTTAAAGGATTTTTAAAATAGTAGTTGCAGCTGACACTTGTCTACTAAGCCAAGGGCTTGCTTAATTAGGGGACTCCTAGGCAGTCCTCTGGAAATGTGCAAAAGATGCCTGCTATCTGTATGTTAGAATAACTGTAACTCCTCCAATTTGGGGGCGGGGGTTGGTGAAGATCTGTGAATAACGTAACTTCCAGTGTACTATGTGCTGAGAGACAGTCTCGAATGGTTCTGAAAACCTTGGAAAGGGGTCGTAAAATGTATCAGTGGGAAAAAAGGAGTCATGATTTTATACATATATCACAATGGAACTGCAAGTATTATAATAAGAGTATTCCTGTAATTTTTACAACCCAGAAGGTGTTCAGTAGCAGAGAGAGTGAGAGAGAAAGGGGTAGGTGGCCTTAGCGATCTTGGCTTTCTATGGGAATTTCTTACCCTTAGAGTCCTGGGGGAGAAGTAAGAGACGAAAACAGAAAGCTTGGTGACTAGAGGTAATCCCTCTCACAAAAATAAACAATTAAAAAAACCAGCACCGCTAAAATGACTGAAAGAGTTCTTCCTTTCTTATTTTTCCTCCAAACTTTAAATGGCAGATTTTCATTCAGCTGCATTCAGGGTAAGTTGACACCATCATTGGAGACGTTATTCAAGCCAGACACTGAGTCGCCTTTAACACTGTCTTCTTCCTCATCCCCCTCCACCCCCAATCCCATTCGACCTATAAAGTATGTTTAATATGTCTACTTCTCTCCTTCCTTTCCCCACGCCAGGCTCCCACCACTTCCTACCTGGATCATTACGACAAATGCCACCAGCCTCCCACTCCCCGTCTCGCTCTCCCTCCACACCGCACACCGGCGGCCTCCCAAATGGGACCTGCACCTGCGGAGGGCACTGAAGAGCTGACGGCCGAGGGAGGAAGTCCTAGGACTTCTACTCATCTCTTCCTCTAAAGTGTCTATCTTTCTGTATTTCGTAATGTATATATTATGTAATAATAAGTAAACAATTATATTGGCTTGCGGGTTTAAAATGTTTTATTGATAAAGATGCATGATTTTAAGTTTGGTGGCCACTACTCTACATGGCAGTCAGAGTGATTTTTTAAAATACAGATCTGATCGTGTTGATTCTTTTGCTTAAATCACTCAATGGCTTCCATTTATCCACAAAGTCCAAAATCTGTGACAGTTCCTGTAAAACCCCTGAAGGATCTGCCTACTTCCCTGGTCCCCCCTGCCTTTCCTTTCTTGGGCATGGGGCTCTGTCTGACTTTTCTGTCCTTTCAAGTCAGGGTTTTTTTCACGGGAGACCTTCATAGATGCTGCCTCCACGAAGCTTTAGGTCTCAGTTTAAATGTCATTTTCTTCCCGGAACTGCACCCCACTATCCACTCCAGTCCACAGTGTCCTCAGGTAAACTCTCTGCTAGCACCCTGCATCCCCCATCAGGGCACTTATTGCAAGTGCTATTTATAGTTTTTTGTTCAATGCTTCCAAACTAGGCCACAATCTTCATGAGAACTTGATCACCACTGTAACCTCCAGCACCTAATAAGTGCCCAATAAATACTCATTAAATGACAGAACAAATTCAAGTACCAACATTCACGCCACACTTACTTCCTCAGACAGTCACTTCATAGACTCTCTGGCATTTCTTGTGCTCTTCTGCCCTATTCCTGGAGAACACTTTACCGTTTTTTAAATTTTACTTTTAACTGACAAATAATAATTATATATATTTATGGGGTAAAATGTGATGTCGTATGAACACCTTACCTTAAGACTCAGCCCTTCCTAGCTCTCTGGGAGGCCGAGGCGGGCGGATTGTTTGAGCTCAGGAGTTCGAAACCAGCCTGAGCAAGAGCGAGACCCCCGTCTCTACTAAAATTAGAAAAGAAATTAATTGGACAACTAAAAATATACAGAAAAAATTAGCCGGGCATGTGGCGCATGCCTGTAGTCCCAGCTACTCGGGAGGCTGAGGCAGGAGGATCTCTTGAGCCCAGGAGTTTGAGGTTGCTGTGAGCTAGGATGATGCCACGGCACTCTAGCCCGGGCAACACAGTGAGACTCTGTCTCAAAAAAAAAAAAAAAAAAAAAAAAAAAAAAAAGACTCAGCCCTGATTATCGATCTGTTTCTCTGCAAGGCTGGTGAAGATGCCTCTGGACAGGTACTTTCTCCGGCACCCCCAGCATCCTCTGAAAATCTTTATTACAGCGCTTGTTACTGATACGTAACTACCATGTCCATTTCTGTTACTGCCCCAACACTGATCATCTTTAGAACTCAGACCTTGCCATTCATCTTTGTGGATGGTGTAAAGTAGACAATTCATAAGTGACTGGAGATCTCAGGTGTTCCAAGAATTTTTGTATAAAAAAAGTTTCAGCTTGCTTAATTTCCATAGTTCTCAAAAGTTACAAATATCCATTACAACAAGGCAAACATTCTAGGTGAGGTTTCTTCTTAAGTTCTACTGTAATATATTAAATATTGCTTACCACCAACTCTTCTTGAGAGCTAGCTTTGACAAGGGGGTGCAAAGAGAATTAATGCTCTGCCTAGTTGTGCTCTTTATCTTCTCCCTCTTAGAGAAACTAATTTAAAAGGAGTGGGAGAATAACTTGGGGACTGAGTGTAAACCTGGACTAGACAGCAAAGAGTACATGGAAGCTGGGAGTTGCTTGTGTCCATGTACACAGGACACAGAAAGAGAAAAGAAAGGAAAAACACACCTGATTCTTTTCTTGGTAATCACACAAAGCACAAATGAGATAGAAAAATGCTTTCTTGAGATTTATGACAGGAGGAATTTAAAACAGGGCACCTGATTGGTTTTTCATTAGAACACCAACCTACAGATCACTTATATTTATATATATTTCTCTCTTTGAACAATTTTATCTTAAACCAAATTTTGTTGAGCTACATAGCATCCAAAGGATTCTACACACAGGAGATCCTTAATCTTAGCCTCTGAGCTGTTTAACTTTTAAGCTTGGATCCTAATAAGGGTTCTACTTGCTTGCTTCAGTACCAAGAACTGTTGTGGAACAGTTACCATATATGGGCAGAGAAGCCTCCCAGGAGGAAAAGAGAGAGGGAGGACACAGCTCAGCACAGCAGTTATATAACCACATGGGGAGCGCTACAAAAGCAAAAGACTTTCTGTTGTCCTTCAAAATATTAGATTCTAAAAATGTCTAAAAGACACCTAACAAGCACATCTTACTTAGTTGCTGGAGTTAGTAGCTGAGATATAATTAGATCCAGAGTATCAATTCAATCTGACCGGTTTATGTGGCTACTATTTTAAATAACTTTAGATATTTGGTGTCCTCAAGGAACAGTTACAGAAATACATGTGCAGTACGTTTCAATAATGGCAGAGTAAATGTCATTTCCTTTTTCATTGACAATGAGTTATGAATGTTGACCTACAGACTGTCCCCAAACAAGATGCATTCCAATAGTTCATTTCTAAGTCAGTTGTTAGGAACTTGGAACATAGTTTCCCATAGAAACAATTTTAGATGTGGTGGTTTAGATTTCCAGATATGGCCAAAGAAGCCCATTTAGCCATAAGCAATTTTACTAAAGATAACCACCATGTGTAACAACGCTTTTCTATAAGAAAATGTTTCCTGACTTCTAAGTTGCGATTTCTATAACTCCTTTTTCCCTTGCTTTTGGAAGGAGTGGAGAATGTCCTGAATTCCACCTTGAAGAAGAGCGGAGGCTGGTTGGGAGGTGGTGGGGGGGTGGGCAGGGAAAAGTAGGCCCCTAGCAGCAACAACAGGGACTCCAAAGTGGGGGTGAGCTCTGGCAGAGTCCGGGCTCTAGGGGGCAGTGCACCTGTGGCATCTCTGTCACTGTGTTTGCATTGAGGATTTATTTCTTCCTGGTAAGAAAGCCCTAAATATTCAGAATGATATAACTACCTTCTATCGAGCACATACTCTGTACTAGATAGAGCACAGTATTAATTACTGTGTCTACATAATTTTACTTTAATTCTCCAATCTCTGTATCTGTGAGGCCAATTGTTTTATCTGTGTTTAAGAAAGAAGACACAAAGGCTTTGGAATGTTAACTTGCCTAAATTCATAGTAGTTAGAGCCAGAACTTGAACCTGAGCCTGTTTTACTTCTGTACTCTTTTCCAGGGATTTGGGGAATATTTCCAATATTTTATTATTTAGTTTCCCACTTAACAGTTTTTTTTTTTTTTTTCTGAGACAGAGTCTCACTTTGTTGCCCTGGCTAGAGTGAGTGCCATGGCATCAGCCTAGCTCACAGCAACCTCACACTCCTGGCCTCAAGCAATCCTTCTGCCTCAGCCTCCCGAGTAGCTGGGACTACAGGCATGCGCCACCATGCCCGGCTAATTTTTTCTATATATTTTTAGTTGTCTGATTAATTTCTTTCTATTTTTAGTAGAGACGGGGTCTCGCTCTTGCTCAGGCTGGTTTCGAACTCCTGAGCTCAAGCAATCCGCCCGCCTCGGCCTCCCAGAGTGCTAGGATTACAGGCGTGAGCCACCGCGCCTGGCCCCCACTTAACAGTTTTAATGAAGGAAGTAATCATTCCCCTCAGCAAATGGACTGGATTACTAATTCAAGAAATATTAAGTCCCTTCCATGTGGATGATACAAGGAGGAAGGTGCTAGAAATCTCGTAGATACAAGACATCCAAACATGAATCTTTAGGTAATTTTACAAAGCGGATGAGTGGTGCCAGAGGAACTGACCTACCTTAAATCGTTTTATAGTTCAGAGTAACAGCCTGAAGTGTAATGGTGTGCTGGCGTTATCATGGGAGGCCTCAGACAGGACGCTGGACCTCAGCTGCATCTTGACGCAGTGGGTTTAGACAGAGGGCATGCCTGATGAAGGGCTCAGGTGAGCAACGTTTGCCTGCTAATGATTCTTTAAGAAACAAGACTAGCTTGAGCTGTTCAACGTTGTAGAAAAGTAGAAGTTGGAAAAGTTGGGACCAGAAGGTGCAGAGACCTCTAGGATTTTTTCTTTATAATTTAGTTTTGTGAACAAATAATCATATATTTAAAAATAAATTTACAAAAAGGGATAAAGGAAAAAAATCCCTCCCCTCTCATGAATAACTATTGTTAGTAATTTTTCTCTGTATCCTTTCAGTTTTTTCTTTACAATAGACAAGCAATTATAAACATATTATTTTCCCTCTTTATTAAAAGGTAGCATATGGCCTGTAAAAATTTCAAACAGTAATAATTTACTTTATATGTATCTACTTATTGAAAATGATTGTTTACTTATTTAAATATAACAGTGTTTCCCAGGGTGGTTTCACTAAACAAACATCAAGCATTGAGGTCCAGAATCAAGACAGTAACGTCAGAGGGGGTCTCACCCAGAGTCTGTTTTCTGTGTATGGATCTAAAGAGTACAGGTGTAGGTTGGGGAGTGCTCCTCTTCAGTGCTACTCTGACAGTTTGTGTGCACCACTCCCTGGCTTTCTTTGTGGTTTTATAATTGCCTGTGTATGTGTCTGTCTCATACACTTTATTGTGAGTTCTTTGAGGCAAAGACTATTGAGCTCATTTATCTTTGTATCAATATCTAATATAATATCTGGCAAATACGAGACATTAAATCAATGTTCAAATGGTTTAATGGCGAAAAAAGGTTTGTTGAATGAATGTGAATAACAAGTATAAGGAATGACTTGAACGACTTAGCTAATCCCTAGGGTGTCAGGATGTAAGGAGAAGGAATGGTATTTATGACATAGTTTGATAAAACACGTGGAGATGTGTTAACAAAGATCAGACATCAACCCAGGCAAAACACCAAGACCCTGTCTCAACAAAATACGGAAAAATTAACTAGGTGTGGTGGCGCATGCCTGTAGTCCCTGCCACTTGGGAAGCCAAAGCAGGAGGGGATCACTTCAGCCTAGGAGTTCAAGGCTGCAGTGAGCTATGATCATGCCACTGCACTCCAGCCTGGATGACAGAGTGAGGCCCTGTCTCTAAAACAAAACAAAACAATAAAAACAAAAAGATCAGGTGGTAGAGAAGGGGAGAATGATGACGATATTGGGGGCAGAGGGGAGGAGCAGAAAAATTAAGCAAGTTCTCAGCGCACCTCGAGGGAGTTGGGCCATGAGGAATAGTGGAGAGGTTGGCCGGAACAGGAGGTAAGGGCATGAAAATAACTGTATGTAGGGAGATAGATTAGCAAATTGAGATCATGTCTGCAGTGCTCAAATTATTATTTTTTTCGATAGAGAAAATTGAGGAAAGCATGGTTGAGTGAAGAGGCCCGAATGGCAAATGTTTGAAATAGCTGTAGTGACTGAGAGGAAAGCTGACTGAAAAGTAACAGCTGTCTTATAGCCCTTCTGGAATAAGGCCAATTATAACAAATAAAATCATTGATAAGCAATGCTGAGAGTCCATTGGAGGCTGGAGATTATGAGGTTGTAATTTTTTTTTTAATTTCAGATTATGGGGGTACAAATGTTTAGGTTACATGAATTATTTTTGTGTAGTTTGAGTCAAAGTTATAAGTGTGTCCATCACCCAGATAATGTGTACTGTACCCATTAGGTGTGAATTTACCCATCCCCTCCTCCCCACTCCAACCTGCTTGATTTCCATTACTACCAAATGTGCACATGAGTGTTGATCATTTAGTTCTAATTTAACAGTGAGTACCTGTGGTGTTTGCTTTTCCATTCCTGCAATACTTCACTAAGGAGGCTAGTCTCTAGTTCCCTCCAGGTTGTCACAAAAGGTATTGATTCACCATTTTTTTTCATGGTTAATTAATACTCCATGGTATATTTACACCACATTTTATTAATCCACTCATGTATCGATGGGCACTTGGGTTGTTTCTACATCTTTGTGATTGTGAATTGTGCTGCTATAAACATTGGAGTGCATGTGTCTTTTTTATAAAATGTCTTTTTTTCCTTTGGGTAAATACCCAGTAGTGGGATTGCTGGATTGAATGGTAGGTCTACTTTTAGTTCTTTGAGGTATCTCCCTACTACTTTCCATAGAGTTATACTAGTTTGCAGTCCCATCAGCAGTGCATAACTGTTCCTTTCTCTCTGCATCCACACCAGTATCTGTTCTTTTGGGATTTTTTGATAAAAGCCATTCTCACTGGAGTTAGGTGATATCTCATTGTGGTTTTGATTGCATTTCCCTGATGATTAGATATGTTGAGGATTTTTTCATGTTTACTAGCCATTAGTCTATCTTCTTTTGAAAAGCTCTGCTCATGTCTTTTGCCCACTTTTTAATGGAGTTGTTTAATGTTTTCTTGCTAATTTGCTTGAGTTCTTTGTAGATTCTGGTTATTAGCCCTTTATCAGATACATAGCACGCGAATATTTTCTCCCTTTCTGTAGGTTGTCTGTTCTCTCTACTGATTGTTTCCTTGGCTGTGCAGAAGATTTCTAATTTAATCAGGTCCCATTTATTTTTGTTGTTGTTGCTGTGATTGCCTTTGGGGTCTTTTTCATAAATTCTTTGCCTAGGCTGAAATCCAGAAATGTCTGATTTGTTCTTTTTGCTTAAGGTTGCTTTGGCTATTCAGGGTCTTTTCTGGTTCCATAAGAAGCACAGAATTATTTTTTCTAGGTCTGCAAAAAATGACGTCGGTTTTTTAATGGGGATTACATTGAATATGTAAATAACTTTGGGTAGTAGAGACATTTTAACAATGTGGATCTGCTGATCCATGAGCATGATACATTTTTTCCATTTGTTTACAACCTCTGCAATTTCCTTCCTCAGTGTTTTGTAGTTCTCCCTGTAGAGGTCTTACACCTCCTTAGTCCCCAGCTATTCCGATGATGCTGTTTATCATTTTGTTTAGATCAAGTAGGGTTTACTTTATGAATCTGGGTCCACCTGTGTTAGGTGAATATTTAGGATTGTTATGTCTTCTTGTTGAATTGTTCTCTTCACCATTATATAAGGACCATCTTTGTCTTTCTACATTTTTGCTGATTTGAAGTCTATGTTATCTGATATGAGAATGGCTACACCAGCTTTCTTTTGTTTTCCATTTGCATGGAATATCATTTTCCATTTCTTCACCTTGACTTTCAATGAGTCCTTGTGGGTTAGATGTGTTTCCTGGAGACAGCAGATACTTGGCTTGTATTTTATTATCCATTCAGACAGCCTATGTCTCTTGAGTGGGGAGTTTAAGCCATTCACATTTATTGAAAGAATTGATTAGTGGGGCGGGTTTCTGTTCATCCCTTTGAGATGAAACTTTATTGCTTTGTTTTATCTGTTGAACTATTGTGGTATCTGGGCTCTGATCTTTAGCTTTTAGGTGATTTTACACTGGTGGGTGTCTATTGTGCTGATCCATGTATAATACAGTTCTGAGTACTTCCTACAGGGCAGGTCTGGTCTTGACAAATTCCCTCCATGTTTGCTTGTCTGAGAAAGTCTTTATTTCTCTGAAGAAACTTAGTTTTGCAGGAAACAAAATTCTAGCCTGGCCATTATTCTGTTTGAGAAGACTGACAATGAGGCCCCAATCCGTTCTGGCTTGTAAGGTCTCAGTTGAGCAGTCTCCAGTTAGTCTCTGATAAGTTTTCCTTTGTAAGTTACCTGCTGCTTTTGCCTTATGGCTTATAGGAGTGCCTCTTTCATGTTTACTTTGGCCAGTCTGATGACTGTATGTTGTGGTGATTGCCTCTTCATGATGAATCTCCCAGGGGTCCTTTGAGCTTCTTGTACCTGTATATCTAGATTTCTAGCAAGGCCAGAGAAACTTTCTTCAATAATTCCCTCAAATAAATTTTCCAACCCTTGTGTATTTTCTTCTTTGCCCTCAGGGATGCCTATGATTCTTATGTTAGGCTGCTTTACATAGTCTCATATTTCTTGCAGGTTTTGTTCATTCCTCTTGTTTCTCAGATTTTTCTCTTTGACTGACTTGTTTAACTCAAAAGGGTTGTCTTCGAGCTCTGAGATTCTCTTCTGCCTGATCTAGACTATTCTTAAGGTTTTCCATTGTGTTTTGTATTTCTTTGAATGAATTTTTCATTTTCAGAAGTTCTGTTTGATTTTTTAAATAATTTGCTTTACTTAGTAAATTTTCCATTCATTTCCTGCATTGTTTGTGTGGTTTCTTTGTGTTGGGTTTCTATTTTCTCTTGTATTTCGTTGAGCTTCCTTATGATCCACATTCAGAATTCTTCATCTGTCATTTAAATCTTTTGGTTTTGGTTGGTATCCATTGGTAAAGAGTTTTTGTTTTCTTTTGGGGGTGTCCTTTTGCTCTTATTTTTCATTTCCAGAGTTCTTTCACTGATTCCTTCTCATCTGGCCTCTCAGTCAAGACATGGGGGAGCTAGGCCTGGCTTATGGGCCTGTCTCCTGGTCCCTGAAGATCAATCCCTGAGTGTGCCAGAGAGAGGAGTGCTGGTCCTGAGTTGCCTACGGAGTGTTCTAGCAGGTTTGGTGTACCTCTCAGGTTACCTCTGACCTGCTGTCTTCACCTCTTCCCAACAATATGTAATGAGTTAAGTCCTTGAGCTTACTCTGGTGATGGTGGGTGGTACTTGTGTGAATCAGCCACACCCTGTTTGCTTGAGTTGGAAGATGCTATTATGGGTTATGTCATTGTTCTCCCTGACGTTGGTTGATGTTTGTGTGATAGAGCCAGCTGCCAAGATGTTCTTTTGTGTCCATGGTAGACTCTGATCCCCCAGGTGGAGTACTTCAAGCTTGTAATTCTTTTATGTTATAATACCGTGTGAGGTGCTTTGGGCCTACAGAGAAAAACAAATCAATATGCCCTCAAGGAGCTTTTGTCTAGTAGGAAGAAGGTCATCTGACCCTTCAAAATATATTTAGGTCCAACATTATCAACTTACTCCTAAAATAATCTTATTATAATACCATTAACATCAGAATTTAATATGGCTATCACTGCTTCTAAATATTCTGTTAAAAATATAAGAAAAGTTAAACAACCTCTTAGATACTTTCAATTATGGTTATGCAAAATAATTTTGATATCCAGGCACTTTATTCCCTGAAGCTGTGGTACATCAAATGTTGGCACTGCTACAAAAAAGAAGTTATTTTTCTGGATCCATTAAGGGAAGTGTTGTTATAAAAAGTGAGTTTTTTGGGGTTTTGTTTTGTTTTTTTTTTGAGATGGAGTCTCGCTCTGTCACCTGGGCTAGAGTGCAGTGGCATCATCATAGCTCACTGCAGCCTCAGACTCCTGGGCTCAGGCGATCTTCCTTTTTCAGACTCCCAAGTAGCTGGGACTACAGGCATGTGCCAACATGCCCAGCTAATTTTTTCTATTTTTAGTAGAGACAGGGTCTCACTCTTGCTCAGGCTGGTCTTGAACTCCTGATCTCAAGCAATCCCCTCGCCTTGGCCTCCCAGAGTGCTAGGATTACAGGGGTGAGCCACCACACCCAGCAAAAGTGTGTTTTTATCTGTTAAACAAATAGGCCTTCTAATCCCTGCAGGTACAAACTTATTTTATTAGGGTACTTAACCAGTTGACCTAATGATCAAACCAAATCTAAGCAAGTTAAATTCAGTCAGGTGTGGGTTTCCAGAGCTCACATAACACAGGAAACACATGCAAACAAACAGTATGTTTACTTAAACATGGTAACAACCACAACTGGACAGAAAAAAATTACACATCTGTTCAATTTAAATGAGTTAGAAGTTCCCATAGTTACTTTTCAAAATGTTATGACAAACATGATGCCTTCCAAGTTCAGGCTTGCAAAATAACTCACCCTTTCTGCATGATATCTAGTCTCCAAATTGGTAAGGTATATTTTAGAGAGGTTTTTTGGAAACCATTTGGGATTTGACTTTTGAAAGCCAATATTTAACCTAAAGACACATCGATAGTAATTAAAAATTTTCTTTTTCATTAATAAATTCCAACTAAAAGGCAGTATTTTTTTATAAATCTGTTTTTGATAACAGATTGCCAGTTCATATTAATCTTTTTAATAAAAATTATTTAGAGTTCATTTCTGAAAATGCATGGAAAAAGCAATTTAAAAAGTCCTCAAAGCCATTACCCTTCCTCTCCTTTTCTATAAAATTCGGCTCTGCCTTATAGTCTCATATTCCTTTTCAAAGATCAATTGTTCATGAATAGGGACTTTTTTCTTTTTTTGTCAAGGAATTCATCCTGAGAACTCCCACAAATGTTCAAACAGATATGTTTATAAGTATTCTTTGAAATATTGTCTGAGATAACATGAAACTGTAACAAACCAAATGTCCCTCAATCAATCTTGGTTAAATATAGTATATTTTTATGAGGAAATACCATATAGCAAGTAAAACAAATAAGGTAAATCTATGACTGACATGTGAAGATATCTAATAATGGTTTTAAATGAAAGAAAAAACAATTTTGACCAATATGTATAGAATGATCTAAATTTTGTTTTTGTTCCTATTTTAAAATTATAGTTAAGGGGGTCAATCTGAACCTGTTCTGGTTTGGGGCTGCCTGATTAAAAAATAAATAAAATAAAATTATACTTGAGTATCTTTAGAGACCAAATAGTCTCAATGTTACATAAATTGTGTTGGAACATATGAAATGAGGGAAAACTTTCAAATATTTTTACCCAAATGTGTAAAGAAAGCACTAAAGAGAAAATTATGAATACTGATGCAAAAATTCTATAAATATTACCAAATACATTCCAATACAACATTAAGAAAACAATTCACCACTATCAAGGAGGTCTTATGCCAAACATGTATGGATGGTTGAGCATTGCGAAATACATTAATATCCTTTATCTTATAAATAGATGTAAGGAGAAAGATCATATGATTATCTCCATAGATGCAGAAAAAGTCTTTTGACAAATTCAACAAATATTGCTTATTAAAAAACTTGAGAAAATAGGATTAGATGAATAGTTTCTTAACATTATATATTATAAAAGCCAGCATTTCACTTAATGCAGAAATACTACAGGCATTCCTATTAATGTTGAAAACAAGGCAAGGATGCTTTCTGTCTTCACTACAGTTTTATCAGTGGTTTTAGTCAATGTAATTGGATAAGAGAATATAATTAGAAGGGTAAGAATTGGCAAAGAAGAATTAAAAGTATGTCTATTTAGGCTGGGTGCAATGGCTCACATCTGTAATCCTAGCACTCTGGGAGGCTGAAGTGGGAGGATTGCTTGAGCTCAGGAGTTTGAGATAGCCTGAGCAAGAGCAAGACCCCGTCTCTATTAAAAATAGAAAAAAAAAAAATTAGCCAGACACCTAAAAATAGAAAAAATTAGCTGGGCATGGTGGTACACACCTGTAGTCCCAGCTATTTGGGAAGCTGAGACAGGAGGATTGCTTGAGCCTAGGTGTTTGAGGTTGCTGTGAGCTAGGCTGACACCACAGCACTCTAGCCCAGGAGACAGAGGGAGACTCTGCTTAAAAAAAAAAAAAAAGTATGTCTATTTGAAGATGATATGGTAGTGTACCTGGAAAACTTCAGAACATTATAAAACAAACTGAAACAAAAATGAATTTAGCCAGACAGCAGAATATAAAATTAACATGCATAATCAGGCCAAGTATGGTGATTTACAGCTGTAATCCCAGCACTTTGGGAGGCCACAGTGGGAAGACAGCTTGAGCCCAGGAATTTGAGACCAGCCTGGGCAATATAGCAAGACCCTGTTTGAACAAAAAATTAAAAAAATTAGCCAGGTGTGGTGACGCATGCCTGTAGTTCCAGCTATTGGGGAGGCTGAGGCAGAAGGGACTCAAGTGAAGGAGTGCGAGGTTGCAGTGAGCTATGATGGTGTCACTGAATTCTAGCCTAGGAGACAGAACAAGACTCCTATTTCTAAAAAATACAAAAATTAGTATGCAAAATTAAAAGCCTTCAGATACATAAGTGAGGCCAGCTAGAAGGTATAACAAGGTGGAAAAGAAAATCCCATGTAGAATGGCAACAATAAAGATAAAATACTTGAGAATATACTTAAGAAATGTGAAAAACCTACATAAAGATAATGACAAAACCACTGGGAAAACACAAAAGTATACTTGAGCAAATGGAAAGGAATCCCATGTTCTTGGATAAGATGTTTTTTCATCATCAAGATATCAGTTCTCCCTAAGTTAATCTAAAAATTTAATACACCTCAGTAAAAAATAGCACCAAGATTTTTCTTTTTTTTTCTAGAATTAGAAAAGTTGAAACTAAAGTTCGAGCTCAAGTCAATCTGTCAACTTGGAATAAAACTGTGACTTAAAGAAGAAAGCCGTATGCTGGCATTCCTCTAACAAATGAACTCACTACTTCATAATCTATCGAGCTAGTCCTACTTCCTCTAGCTGATTTACAGCCACGTAAAATGAGGACTTAGGGTTGTTAAATCATTATCTCCCAAAGAAGATGAAAATCCCAATTTGCATGTGACATTTATAGTCTGAATAGGTTGGCAACTAATTTAAAAATAAAATACAGTTTGGGCAAAATAAAATAATCTTGGGAGTTTACATCTAGCCCACAGGCTGTCAGCTTTTGACTTTTCAGGGTTGACAAACTTTTTCTGTAAAGGGTCAGATGATAACTATTTTAGGCTTTGTAGGCTACATGCAATCTCTGTCCCATATTCCTGTTATTTTTACATCATTAAAAAAAATAAATAGACAGTAAAAAATAGGCCTTGGATTTGGCCCTCAGGGTAGTAGTTTACTAATCTTGGTTAATAGAAACCAATAACCTTGAGAGTCAACAATGAGTTCTTTGGAAGAAGACAGCCACATTGTCTGACCTCAATCTCTCACAAATAATTTTTTTTAAAAAACCAAACTGGGATAAGTATAATATATAAATTCACCACAGTGGGTCATTTCATCAGTGCATTTTCTTCCTGGCATATAAACAATGTCCAGGGAGCATATCCTGAAAGGCAGTTTATACATAATTTTGAGACATCATTCCACCACCTTTCACATTTTAACTGCTCTTATGATGGATACAAAAATGTTTTCTAGATATTTTATCCAATCATGTTCTTAAAAAACAGTATTACATTTACGATTTAGACTTTTCTGCTCAAGAATTATTATATATTAGGTTGGTGTTTGCTTCTTGGTTACCAGCTGTGCTTATTTCCTTTTCTAATCCCTTAAAGATAATCATGTTTGATAATGTTAAATATAATAGCATCTTTCTGAGATAGGCCAAGAACTTTATAATCCCATCAGACTAATGATGTGGCAAATATCAGAGGAAGTCATACCCAATTCTTCGTTATGGAGTGCTTTGGTCCTGGCCTAACCTCAGAAGGGACATTTCAGTGATTTGATCTGGCCCTGGACGATTGTGAAATCTACCAGGAGATTGTAAAACTTTCTAGAATCCCTTAAAACTAGGACAGATATTATTTGTGATATTTAAAAAATAACTACATGTGAAGGAAGGTGATACAATGGATATCAGCTCATAAATATCTTTTTAAGCTTCACCATGCACTGAAAAGATAGATACTAGGATTATCAATTATAGCATGACTTAATGAATCAGACTGGGCTCTGGATAACTTGTAAAATGATTCTAGTCTACCCAAGTTGTACTAAATCTCCAGATCAATAAAACCAATTAAAGACTAAGGATTATCTGGAGCTTGGCTAGACCAGTGCCCCTGAGCCTTTTTCTTTTTCTTTTTTTTTTGAGACAAAGAGTCTCACTGTGTTGCCCAGGCTAGAGTGCCGTGGCGTCAGCCCAGCTCACAGCAACCTCAAACTACTGGGCTCAAGCAATCCTTCTGCCTCAGCCTCCCGAGCAGCTGGGACTACAGGCATGCACCACCATGCCCGGCTAATTCCTTCTATATATATATTTTTTAGTTGTCCTATTAATTTCTTTCTAGTTTTTAGTAGAGACGGGGTCTCGCTCTTGCTCAGGCTGGTTTTCGAACTCCTGAGCTCAAACAATCCGCCCGCCTTGGCCTCCCAGAGAGCTAGGATTACAGGCGTGAGCCATCGCGCCCGGCCCTTTTTCTTTTCTTTTTTTTTTTTTTGAGATGAGGTCTCACTATGTTGCCTAGGCTGGCCTTGAGCTCCTGGGTTCAAAGATCCTCCCTCCTCAGCCTTGAGTAGCTGGGACTGCCAGCACGAACCACTGAGATGGGCTTCTTAATCAGTATCTCTGATTTCAGGGAAGAGCAAACTCAAAAGCAGCTCTTAAAGATTAACAGCAGTGATGCATGGGAGCAGGCGAGTCAACTGTTTAACAGGGAGCCAGCAGTTAAACAGTCACCATTAAAGATCAAGTTACATAAACTATGATGAAATATATATTAAAAACATAGGTACTAAATACAGAAAACTTATCATTCCCTAATTATTTTACGTTTTACTGTGCTCTGGAGATTATTATCTACGGTATACGCATGGTAGAAATACTACATCATGGTGTGCCACTGAGCATCTTTCCCCTTCTGGCACTGTCATCACACTGGCAACCTGAAACTGGCTATGCTGGGAGCATTACACCACACAAATAGGCAAATCCTATAAATCAGCTCCCCCCTCCCCCTTACAGTTATTAAGGGGGAGCACATAATGGCTCCCAGCACATAATGGCTAAGGAAGGTGCCATAACCTCTGGTTACCTCATGTGCAGACTCCATCTCATTCATTCTGTGCCAGCCCTACAAAGATGTAAGTTAAAAAAAAATTGCCTATTTATTAAATAGCATCTTTTAAGGATCATTAGAAATAGCTTCTTTTTTGAACATACATACCCTCTTTCTAAACAAGGAAGTATCTTTTGTAATAAATAGCAAAGTGGGTCTGAGAAATTTTACAATTCCCACAATTAGTGTTTTAGGGAAAAGCTTATGGTGGGTTATTTTTATTTTTGTTCTTTGTCTTTTACATCAAATACTTTCTCTGTTAGAAGAGCTGTTGCCCTAAGGCAACATGAATTAGTCTGGAAAACAAAGATAGACTGATTTGCTCCCACCCATCTCCAGGAAGTGATTAAGTAGGCCCAGAGCAACCTCATGTGGTACAAAGGCCAGATTCACTAACAAACGGTTTGGATGACAGCTGGGTCACTTCAGACATGGAGTATTTCACACAAGTTACTTAAAAGAACATCAAAATTGAGCAGTGTCAAAAAAAAATTAAGGTGTATAT
>NW_012147819.1:1425029-1437127 GCF_000956105.1 Propithecus coquereli | reverse complement strand
AAGCTAAGGTTAATTTATTATTAAAGAAAGAAAAAATTTTAAAATATAGTGTAGCCTAAGTGTACAGTATTTATAAAGTCTACAGTAGTGTACAGGAATGTCCTAGGCCTTCACATTCACTCACCACTCACTCACTGACTCACCCAGAGCAACTTCCAGTCCTGCAAGCTCCATTCATGGTGAGTGCTCTACACAGGTGTACCATTTTTTATCTTTCATATTATATTTTTACTGTACCTTCTGTATGTTTAGATATACAAATCCTTACCATTGTGTTCCAACTGCCTACGGTATTCAGTGCAGTAACATGCTATACAGGTTTGTAGCCTAGGAGCAATAGCCGTACGATATAATCTAGGTGTGCAGTAGCCTATACCATCTAGGTTTGTGTAAATACACTCAATGATGTTTGCACATGATGAAATTGCTTACCGACGCATTTCTCAGAATGTATCCCTGTTGATGAGTGACCCATGACTATATAGCTTATAAAAAGTGCAAACATCAGGACAAAGGGCCATATGCTAGTTCTTTCTAGTAAAAAGTTATAAAAAACTCAAAAAAAAAGTAGTTTTCATATCTGAGGAATTACTACTTAACTGTAAATTTGAGGAACACCAATTTTCTGTATTTTTTTTTGGTAGGAAATTTGCAAGGATGATGCAGTATACTGAGTATCAATCACTACTGGGAAATAGTAAAGCAGTCATTAGGGTTTTAAAGGTTATTTCCATGCATTTGCGCACGCACGTGTGTGTGTGTGTGTGTGTGTGTGTGTGTGTGTGTGTGTATGACAGAGCCTTCAAATATACCCTTAGTATTTAATATTTAAATGAAACTAAAAAATGTTATCATGTCATGGTTTTGATCTTTTGTAATGTATAACAACACCTGTAGTCTGACTTGACTGAGGTGTGTGGAGTGCTTTCCTGTCCTACGCTGATGAGCACTGTGGGAATACGGTTATAATCCTGCCTTTGACCTACCAAAAAGGGAGAAGAACATCAGAATTTTATACTTTATTTAAAATTAATAAAATGAAAAACAGTTACAAGTAAATGAAAATTCAGTACATTTAGTTGGATATTATTTGTAAATTTACATATTCACAAGCTCATAGATCCATCCTTCACCACCATCAAACATTTTAGTCTACGTAGTCAAAGTCTTCTGGAATTCCAAAATTTTTATCAATTTTATTTTCTTCAAGTCCAAATTTTCTTTTGGCCCAAGATTTTATTGCAAATATATTATCTATAGAGAAAATTGAGAAGTACTTTTGAGAATTAAAAACACAATCATAAAACATTTCAAGTATAATTATCTTCCTTGTTCTGTGCTTTCTTCTATTAACTTTCAGAAGTATCAAAAAAGTTTTCTGTATTTTCAATTGTAATGGCAACTAATTATAGAAAAAAGATTTAAAAACTATTTTGAACAAGTAAACGGATATCATATTTAAAAACTCAGTAAGCTGACTGTTGCTAAAGAATACCTGACTTAAGAATAATATTTAATACAAAGACAGGGACAGTTTAATGGTATCTTTTCTGCATTTCCACAACAGAGGCCGGGACTGTTACTTCAGGAATTAGAGTTGCCCCTGTTCCCAAAGGGAACACATTTTCTCCAGACCCTTCTTCCTTTCCCACTGAGAGTAATGGCTTCCAGACAATCAGGCCTGTGTGAGGGAGAGGGAGTGGGGAGGAGGGAAAGGGCGTCTCCTCTTTTAAGACTAAGATAGGAACAGACGTGTCCTCAACATCCCCTAGGGGGAATTTAAAATGCATTTTACCACTTAAACAGTGTTATATCTACTTAAGGGAATTTATCCCAAGGAAATAAAACAAATTGTGTACAAAGATTTTTGGTAAAGGATCCTCACACCAGTGCAATAATAGAAAAAAAAAAAAAAAGCAATCTGAATGTCCGTTCATCAGGGAAAGGTGCCTATGCACAGGCTGTGGGGATGCAGGACAATACCAGTGTGCCACCAGGGGCTGCACTTGGGGGGTTGGAATGACAGCGGTTTTTTTCCTTAATTTCAAATATTTCTTTCTTTCTTTTTTTTTTCCTAAGAATCTTACACTGTCACCCCATATAGAGTGCAGTGGCATCATCATAGCTCACAGCAACCTCAAACTCCTGGGCTCAAGCAATCCTCCTGCCTCAGCCCCTCTCTCTAGCAGCTGCGACTGCAGGTGCATGCCACCAGACCCCGCTAATTTGTCTGTTTTTCCTAGAGACAGGGTCTCACTATATTCCTCAGGCTGGTCTTGAACTCCTGACCTCAAGCGATCCTCCTGCTTCAGCCTCCAAAAATGCTAGAATTACAGGCGTGAGCCACCATGCCCAGCCATCTAGATACAGTTTAAGAACTTTTTTAAGTAAAAAGAAAGCAAACCTTAACTAATAGCTGTATGATAACTTTTAGTTATAAGTTTTACTGATATTTTCTTTTTGTTTGTTGTGAAGACAAGGAGATTTACTGAGGTATAGTTTGCTTTATCTCTTATCTCCATCTTTTCATAACACATGTTTATGTTGGAAGGAGTAAGTTGTAACTTCAAATGGAAATATGGTTATTAACAGCTGTTTCTGCTGTTCTAAAAATATCTCCCTTTTACATGATTTTTAAAGTTCCAGGTTCTTTCACAGCTAATAACATGGTGGTGGGGGAGTTGTTCCAACTGTTTTTCTAATCATAATTTTGGAAGTTTATGATCAAATGGAAAACATAAAAGGATTTTTTAAGAGAAAAGGAAAAGAGGAGCATTTATCTATGTGTCTAACATTGTGCTGAAGGGCTTACAAACTGTCTTATTTAATTCTCTTAAAATGTGAGGAAGATATTATTTATCCACATTGAACAGATGAGGAAGTAGGTTCAGAGAAGTTCAAGAGGTCATACAGCAAATTAGGAGCACAGCTTGGATTCCTTTCAAAGTCAAGTTCCTTCCACCACACGCACATGCTGCCTGCTCCCACTGTTTGCTGTGCTGCTTTTTCAAGAACTACTGGGGGGAAAATCACCTTGGACTTTTGTCTTACTTTTCAACTAAAAATCTACTTGCTTCTGTTTTAGGACTCAATTTTATATTTCTCAAATCCATACAGTATCACTGTATTTATTATTTATTTATATTTTGTGGGAGATATATTTCATTATTCTCTTTCCTTTAATGTTAGTTTGCTGTTTTTACCTTCCTCTGTTCTTACCACTAAAGCATTATATTACTTAGGAAATAACTTTGTGATAAATAAGGTTGCAATTTTACAAAAAACTAAAGGCCAGTTATATTATCAATCTACTTGATTCTAAAAAAGACTAGGAAGAAAATAATTCATTTAAATGATTAAACTTTTTGTGAAAAGCACAGAGGCTTGGATAGGGAGTCAGGGAAACCTGGCTCAAATCTTCGTTCTTCCAGTGACTAATCATCTTTGACTAAATGTAGTTACTTGAAGCTTTTTACATCTCTATGTCAACTTAACTTTATCCATATTCTCCTACAGAAACATAATAAGGATGAGTAAATACATGTGAAGGCATTATAGATTCTTACCGGGGTGGAAAAATTCAATTACCATTGTTTTGTAATTAAGTATTGGAAAAATATCAGTGTGATTTTCTAACAGGTTTTAACAATAATAATACTTGTATATAATTCAAGAGCAATCACTATTTATTAACTTTCTCCTAAACCTTAAGGCACACAGATAATGTCTTATTAATTCCCGTTTCTATGGACTATCTCTGGTATAGATCAGAAGGTATATCCTCTGACAAATTGATGTCTGAGGCATTTACATGCAAGCAGGCTTGAAGAGAAGACATTATCATGTAGTGAGTGAGAGCTCAGACTCCGGAATCAGAAATGCTGGATTCTAATTCCTGTTCTGCTGCCTAGCACATGTGTGGCCTTGGACTCCTGAGAGCCTTAGCTTTAGCTTTATCTTTTAAATTAGGGGTAATAATCATATTATTATCCTCAAATATCATATCATTAATTCCTCACAAGAGTATTGTGGAGACCAAATAAGAATGCACCGTAGACACTAATTACAAAATAAATGGCATATAGTCGGCCCTCAACAAATGTTAACTATTATTATTATTAGCAAGAAGATAAATCTTCAGTATTTCATGAAATTCTTAAAGGTGTGTCTTACATTAATATATATAGAAGTTAAGTGATGAGCCCAAGTGACTTATCTTGGGAAAAGTTGCATGATAGTTAATAGAAGCAATCATTAGTTTTACAAAAATATTTTACACTTTACAAAATGACTAATAAGATTATTAAAAAAACCTTACCTGAAGCAAATGAAATGATTTAATATATAAAAACTTGAGTAACGTATATATTTTCAGAAATGCCTTTTTTTCTTCTTTTTTTTTGAATAAAGCTAGCACAAAGACATCTGAATTTTATATTACAGTAGGTGTGGAAGAAGTTTAACTATATAGTTTACCAGTGTTGTTTATAATACATACCAGTCCATCTGTTAGCAGCTTCTTTGGCTACTTTATTAGCTTGACCTAAAAAAAAATTATATATGTAAAACTTACACATTTATATATAAAACTTTATATTTTTACACATATAAAATTATCTTTAGCTATGTACAGATTTATATCTTTTTCATATGAACAAAATTTTAATAAAATTTTTATATATATGATGGCTATGAAAAAAAGTTCACATAGTTATGTAACATTGTATCTTATAAACCTCAAATTCCCAAGGAAATTTTAGATAGGTGCAGTTACATTAGCCATTAATAGAAATTCAGTATAAACAATTTCCCTTTCCTAAATGGTCATCAACATTGTACTTGCTCCTTTAAAGACAACATAGAAGTTTAAATGAGAAGTGTTTCTCAAACAACTTACCATAACAAAATACAATAAAACAACTTAAATTTAATGGTAAGAATTTTACTGTACAATATTAAACTGTAATAAGCCTAACCTTAAAAAAATTTTGTGGTAAGAAGGTAGCCCCACAGGAAGAAATAGTTACTTTTTAGTTAATATTAATTAAGGGACAGGGTCTCACTCCTTCACTCAGGCTAGAGTACAGGGGTGTGATCATAGTTCACTGTAGCCTCGAACTTGTGGGTTCAAGCGATCCTCCTGCCTCTGCCTCCCAAAGTGCTGGACTTACAGGCATGACACATAATGCTATTAAATGTATCTGTATGTATATTATGTCTTTCAAGTTAATCTATACAGCACATAATAATGCCATGATTAACTGGGCATAAATATTACTTATAATGATGGCCTTTTTGAAAATTGAAAGATAATTCACATACCACAGAATTCCCCACATAAAAGTATATAATTCAGTGTTTTTTATTATATTCACAAGTTGTATACAACCATTACCACTACCTAATTTAAGAACATTTTTTCTTCATTATTTTTTTCTTTCTGTTCCTCAGATTAGAAAATTTCAGTTGAACTATCTTCAAGTTTGTTTGTTTGTTTGTTTATTTACTTACTTACTTACTTATTTATTTATGAATGAGACAGAGTCTCACTCTGTTGCCCGGGCTAGAGTGCCGTGGCGTCAGCCTAGCTCACAGCAGCCTCAAACTCCTGGGCTCAAGCGATCCTTCTGCCTCAGCCTCCCGAGTAGCTGGGACTACAGGCATGTGCCACCATGCCCGGCTAATTTTTTCTCTATATATTTTTTAGTTGTCCGATTAATTTCTTTCTATTTTTAGTAGAGACAGGGTCTCGCTCTTGCTCAGGCTGGTTTTGAACTCCTGAGCTCAAACAATCCGCCTGCCTCGGCCTCCTAGAGTGCTAGGATTACAGGCGTGAGCCACCGCGCCTGGCCTATCTTCAAGTTTATTGATTCTTCTGCCCACTCAAATCTGCTGTTAATCCCTCCGGTGAATTTTTCATTTCAGTTATTATAGTTTTCAATTTCAGGATTTCTATTTGGTTCCTTTTTAATAATTTTTATCTCTTTATTAATAGTACTTTAGACATGGTTTTCTTTTGCTATTTGAACACGTTTAAAATAGCTGACTTAAAGTCTTTGTCTAGTAAGTCCAACATGTGGGCTTCCTCAGAAACAATTTCCAATGATTGTTTTTATTCCAGTGCAAGTCTTACTTTGTTTCTTTGCCATTATTAAGGAAAATCAGAGTTACTTGAACACAAGTACTGTGATACTGTGACAGTAAATCTGATAACCCAGATAACTACTAAGTGACTAACAGGCAGGCAGTGTTTACAGCATGGATATGCTGGACAAAGGAATGATTCACATCCCAGGGAGGATGGAATCTTGCAATTTTTGGTGGCAAAACTAGACAGTTAAAATAGTACAATATAGCAACCCTGGAAATCAGATTCTTCCCCCTCCCTAGGGTTTTTGCTTGTTGTAGTTGTTAGCATTTGTTTAGTAATTTTTCTGAACTAATTCCGTGAAGTCTGTGTTCTTTGTGGTGTGTGGCCACTGAAGTCTCTACTCAGTGCAGTGATCTGCTGTTGATGAAACAGAGATTTCCTTAAAGACATGGATTAAATCTCTTTGTGAAGAGGTTATCTTTGCCAAAGAGCTCGGCCAAGTCTCTGCTAAGGGGCTGTGTGTGTGTGTGTGTTGGGGCATGCCTTCAACATTCGTGTCGGCAGTTTATAACTCTGCCTTAGTCTTTGTTTCTTGCTTGCACAGAGCATCAAGGTCAGATAGATGTGGAAGCTTAAGACCTTCTCAGGTCTTTACTGAGAATGTGAATTGCCCTACCATGTATGTAGCCTTCTAGATTTCCAGGAATATATCACTTTTGAAAGAACCTATGGACATCTCCTTCAGTTCCTCCTTTTAAACTTTTTGATTAGTCTACTGTTTGCCTCAACTGTTACTCATCACTTAAGACAGCTGTGAAGTTAAAACTCTTGCTTGTAATTGCTTTAGAAAAACACTCCTTAGGGAGAAAATGATAATATTGGGCAACTCCAAGCCAGGTCACACAAAGACAATCCTTTCTGTTGGTGTCTTTCAGGGAACCACCAGACACATAAATAATGACAAGTCTTTGGGATTGAGGCTCTTAATGAGCTCCAGCTGCATTCTGCTCCCTCTGACAACAGGAATGCAGGGCTGTTATCTTTCAAGGTTACTGCTCAGCTGCAGGGTGGGGATGAGAATAAGGCAAGTTAAAACACCACAAAGCTCACTATTCTTACAGAGGGCTAGCTATTTTTCTTGAATAGGCTCCTGAAAACCTTTAATTCATTTCCAGAGTTCTGAAAAAGTTGATTGTAACAATTTTTGTGAGTTCTTATGCAAAGGCAAGTTTTCAGAAGTCCTTACTCTACCTTTTCACTGTCATCTTTGCATTTATTTCTAAGAAAATTTCTTAAGTACTCCTAAGATCACTTACTTTCAAGTATTTTTGTGGGAATTTAGTTTCTACTACTTGTTTTATCTGGTCTCATTTGAATAATGGTCAGCATAGCTAAAATTAAAATTTATTTTTAAGTGAATTATTGCTTTTACTTCTCACTTCTTAGAAACTAGCAATTAATCTTGCTAATATGTGCTTAATGATATCAATAATTCAACTGTCATGATGAAATATAAATATTTCTTATAGGCATTATTAAGAAATAAAAAATAATATATAGCCATGCCTATATGAACAAATGGTTATGGCTATTATCAGAAAATTGCATCCCAAATAAACCATGACAGACTTAGAGATAAGCTTGAGTGTTATAGCTGCTATAGCCATGTTATTAAGAACCAATCCTATTAAAGTCAATTTGTGAAACCCATAATCCTTTAATCCAGTATAATCTGTTCTGCACTAACATGATAGATGAAATCCTATGAAACCCCTCATTATCAAAAAGCACATTTTAAAAACAATAATTTTATTAAAAAGGAGATTTGGGAGAGTAGAGGTTAAAGTCTTAAAAAAGTCTCTCAATTTTGTGATTAGGAGATCACTGTCATCTACTACTTAAATATTTAAATTTCTTATATTTGTAGGTTTACAGTTTTCATCAAACTTGAAAAACTGTAGCTTTTATTTCTTCAGATACTTTTCTGGCCCAGCCTTCTGTCCCCCCAAACACACTCCCTTTGAGAGTCTACACATATATTAGGTTGCTTAAAGTCCTATAGCTTATGGATGCCATTTTCATATTTTTTTAAATTAGTTTTTTCTCTTTCATTTTAGATAGTTTCTATTGCTATGTCCTCAAATACACTAATCTTTTCTTCTGCAAAAGTAATCTTCTATTAATCCAACATAGTGTATTTTTCATGTCAGACATTGTAGTTTTCATGTCAAAAAGTTCAACTGTTTTTCTATCTTCCATGTTTCTACTTAACTTTTTGAACATGAGGAATATATTTTTTTTTTTTTTGACACAGAGTCTCACTCTGTTGCCCAGGCAAGTGCAGTGCAATCAGCCTAGCACACAGCAACCTCAAACTCCTGGGCTCAAGCGATCCCCACCTCAGCCTCCTGAGTAGCTAGAACCACAGGGATGAACCACCACACCTGGCTAATTTTTTCTATTTTTAGTAGAGACAGGGTCTTGCTATTGTTCAGGCTGGTCTTGAACTCTTGAGCTCAAATGATCCTCCCGCCTGCCTTCCAGTGTGCTAGGATTACAGGCGTGAGCCACCATACCTGGCTAAAGAATACGATTTTAATAATAATTGTTTTAATGTTCTCATCTGATGATTCTAATTTATGGGTTAGTTTTGACTGAATGATTATTCTGCTCATTATAGATTATGTTTTCCTACTTCTTTGCATGCCTGGTAATATTTGCTTGTATGTCAAACATAAGAAATTTTGTTAGTTGCTAAATATTTTTTATTCTTATAAATATTCTTGAGCTTTGTTTTGGGATGTATTTAAGTTATGTGGCAATAGACTGATGCTTTCAAGTCTTGGTCTCATGATTTGTTAGGTAGGTCCAAGACAGAGCTTAGTCTAGTGCTAATTCCTCCCTCTATTGAGAAAAGACCTTCTTGAGTACTCTATCCAATGCCCTCTGAATTATACATTTTCCCAATCTGGCTGGTAGGAACAAGCACTATTCCTAGCCCTAAGTGAGTCCCTGGCGCTGTTCCTTCTCTCCTTTCCGATGGTTCTTTCCCAGCCTTGGGCAGTTTTCTCATATGGCTGTACTGAATATTTGACGGGGACCCTTTGTATATAACCAGAGTTCTCTTTCTGTACAATTCCCTCCTCTCCAGCACACTTTTCTGTAAACTCTAGTCATGCTGATCTTCCTCTTAGTTTCATCTCAACTCAGGGAATCTGCAGGACTCTGCCTGGGTTCTCCTTCACTATGCTGAGGCTAGGAAACTCTCTCAACAAAATAAACTGGAGCACTAGTAAAGCTCACTTCATCTGTTACCTTTCTCTAAGAATCATTGTCCTTTGTTCTCTGATATCAAGTATTTTGAAAACCACTGTTTCATATATTTTGTTTGTTTTTGTTGTTTTTCAGGTGGGAGGATAAATCCAGTCCCTGTTACTCTATCTATGCTGCATTTGAATAAAGTTTTATGTTTGCTGTTCTGAATCTTAAAAGCAAAGGAACTAGACATCTCTCTATAAAAGTATGAAGTTAGTTTAAAAATTCTTTTTACCAGCATATAGACACTTTGACAGTTTTTTTTCCTTATGACTGAAGTTTAGTGGCTTTCCATAGAAAAAGACATTTTACCCTCACATCTAAAATCCATTTATGGAATAATGTAATTATTCCATTATCTACTATCTGTAAAATATGTTAAGTTTTCTATAATTAAAGTACTCCATAAAAATAGATAATATTCTTCAATGGAGTGAAAAAATTACACAAAGCCAGGAAGGAAGGACTTTTACCCTCTCATTCCCAAGTCAAAAATTAATATATCTAATAGATTCACCATTACAAATTCTCCAGGATCCAAATATAGACACATCTTTATGTGGCTGCATAAATAACTATTAAAAGATAATATATGTCTGATATTGATGAAGAATGATAGATAGTCTAGTCTCTTTACTCCCAGAAACCCAGGAAATTTTATTTTTTTTCTTACTCAGTTAGACTTCATATCCTGCATAATGCTCATTCACATTGGCACATTTTCCCTGAGTCGAGGTTCAGGAAATTAACAGGGATAGAGAACTGAGTTGGGAAATAAGTTACCAAACTTTCACATTCAAGGGTTAAGATGGAGGGTAGAATGCAGGCAACCAGTATAAAATTTCAGTTGTAACTTTCTCCTCAACTGTGTTATTCCACTCCAGAAAGTTCATCATCCTTTGCATACCCTGCAACTTTTTTTTTTTTTTTTTTGAGACGGAGTCTCATTCTGTTGCCTGGGCTAGAGTGCAGTGGCATCTTCATAGCTCACTGCAGCTTCCGACTCCCGAGCTCAAGTGATCCTCCTGCCTCAGCCTCCTGAGTAGTTGGGACTATAGGCGCCTGCCACCATGCCCAGCTAATTTTTAAAAATTTTTTGTAGAGATGGGGCCTCGCTATTGTCCAGGCTGGTCTCAAACTCCTGGCCTCAAGATTTAATCCTCCCACTTTGGTCTCCCAAAATGCTAGGATTACAAGCGTGAGCCACAGCGCCTGGCCTTGAAACTTTTTCTAGTTTGAATACTTTTCTAAGAGATGATAGACTTGCCAAAACTGCTGCTTGATTTAGATGTATAAGGAATGGCAATATCTTAAAATTGCATACCTGGAATAAAAGTTTTCCTACTTCCTGAAACAGTCTGGCACAATTCTTTCTCCATGCTGATTTCCTGAACCTCAATGTGATCCGCTGGCTTAGGATCACCATTGGTAGGTCAGAGTAGTTTAGTAAGCCTAAATAAGAGTTTTAGTCATTTCTGAGTGGATAGAAGTTATCACAATTATGAAGAGGATCAGGAAGACACAACTAAGGTGTTGTCAGTTAGAGTCACCTGCTCAAGGAAACAGCTGTGGCAGTACAATAGGGACCAGGGAGTGGAAAAGCTTAAGCCTTATTGGGTATGGCTAAGTGTTGTAGGTCCTAGACATAGAAGAGAATGAAACAGGTAAGCAAAGAGGTGGCACTCCAAGGAAAGAGCACAAGAATTACACAAAACTGAAATTAGTAAAGAAGGCAAGTAACAGTAATAAATGAAGGATCAGATTTGGTTACTGTGAAAACTCAAGATTGTTCATGAACTTATAGAAGGTACAGACATGCTGATCCTGAAAATAAATCACCTAAAATATTAAACTTGGATAAGAAAACTGTCCTTGAGATTCTCCTTCATGAGAAGCTGCTGCAGACAAGGTATATAATGTTTGATATCCTCTTGACCAAGCAGTCTGTGCTCCCATCTGAAGATGAATTATGAGCAGGCCTAGCTTATTATTAATAGTAGTAACCTCCTCTCCTGCTGCTGTGTGTGCTTGTGTTCACTAAGGGTCATCTGATATTAGTTAAAACTTTCAAACAGATTAAAATGATTAACTTTGTAGCACTAGATATGGTTAGCTCCTCTACGGGATGATGATAAATGAATCTGTGGACAGCATTAATGAGCTAAC
The DNA here is from genome assembly GCF_000956105.1 of Propithecus coquereli. Classification (NCBI taxonomy): domain Eukaryota; kingdom Metazoa; phylum Chordata; class Mammalia; order Primates; family Indriidae; genus Propithecus; species Propithecus coquereli. The sequence goes on along the minus strand of NW_012147819.1, from coordinate 1,425,555 downwards.
ATGTCTCCCCAAATACTTAATTTACAGAGAAAGACTGGCTCAGGGAGTTCTTCTCCCTCAACTTCTCTTTGAAAAATCACCCTGGGTAGTAATCAGCTGACATAAGGCCACCACATAGCACCATCTAGGCTATGTACTGCATATACGTGAAAAATGCCTCCTGGAGTTGCACAAAACAGGGATACATTTCTAAATTGAAGTTCAACTTTAGATTTACACTAACTGAACTGCTTAAAATATTTTTAATTGTAAAGAATACCACCAAGGACTAGGACAGCTTAATTGCCATCAAACTATTCTCGGGTTAATTTTAAAGTACCAAATATTTTTAATTGCTCTCAAAGCCTTCGAGCACATACCATATTATCGGTTTTTCTAAAAGTTTCATTTGGTAAAGTTCTCTAAATAAAATATACGCTGAGACAGAAAAATATGAAGAAAGTTATCTTCCAAAGCAATTAAATGCTGTGTTTTTATAATACATTCTTTAATTTCCTCAAATATTTAAATTTTTATCTTTATATAA
>NW_012147819.1:1419727-1424554 GCF_000956105.1 Propithecus coquereli | reverse complement strand
TGGTGGATTTCTTTATAGAATCAAGGTTCTTATGGCTAAATTAGCTCCTTTTCTGACTCCTCAGTTTCCTAAGCTTGTATTTTATGTCTTTGGATCCTTCTATCCCATCCACCTTCCTTACTTTTGAAATGCTTGTAATTTTAAAGTTATCACTGTTCAATGTTTTAACATTAAGACTTCTTAATGGAAATAGTAAGGCGATATTTTCCTATTATGTTACAAACACAAAGTGACAGCACTCAGAGCAGAACACTATTTTACTGGCGTTACTTTATCATATACATGGAGAATGGTTACCAGGTAACTAGAAGTATAAAGTATTTTTCATTACCAAAGTTAAAGACCCTAAAGTTGTGGTACAAACTTACGTATTTCTTCTACCACTTGCGGGTCACATTCTTTGTATTTTTCTACTTCTGTCTTTAGCTGTTCCCTTTGGTCCCGAAGTGAAGACAGTTCTTTTGCTAGCATAGCTCGCTCTTCCTGCATTCAAAATAGTTATATGCACAATTAAGACACACAAATTCCCATATGTTATAAGGTAATGCATTTTATAAACACTTTCACTGTATTTCTCATAAATGATGTGCATTAGGCTTTTGACATTATTAAATACACATATATATTTGCAGTATAAGAACAAGTGAAATTCTCATCTTTCTCTGGAATCTCAAGCATCTTTTATATATATTGAATAATTAAATGTGAATTATATAGAATGAGAATGGAATGCTCATAAATAAATGACAGGTTCCTGTTATGCCTGGATAAACTCTAAAATGACCATGTCATCATATGTGAGGAGAAAAAATTATACTACTTTCTGGGTAGTTTTACAAGATTATATATGCAAGTAATGTTTTAGAGCAACATCAATTATCCTTAAAAGTGTTCTAGACAATTTGTCAACTTTTAAGGATTAACCTTTAGAAATATTTAAAGATATTAGAAATAATAGAATTGTGTTAATTGTATGTGTCTCCCATCACTTTATTTTAAAGATAAACCAGAATAAAGCTTTTAAATACAATATGATCCAATAAACACCATTTGAAATTTCTAGCTGTAGTTCTCATTAACAGGTAGAAGTTACAGTGCTGTAGGTATTCAATTCATATTTGTGAAACCTGAAAAATGAGTCCAAACAAAAATCAAGTGCCAGCAAAAATATGGTACAGAATTATAGGATAAATCTGGGGCAAAACCAAGTCCAAGCTGTCTAAACAGGACTTGTCTAAATTTCCTTGCTACCTTGTATTTTCGTATGTGCATTTTTCAACTTTTGCCTTTAGCTGTTCCTTTTTGTTCTAAAGAGAGTTCCTTTGCTAACATCTGTAGAAGAGAATGCATATACAGAGCAGCATGCTCTGAAGCAGCATGGTCCAACAGGACCCTGTTGGAAATGTTCTACATTTGCACTCTCCACTGCAAGAGCCCCAGGCCACATATGGCTGTAGGGTACAGGAAATGCAGCTATTGTGATTAAGGAACTGAATTTAATTGTATAATAGTTAATTTTAATTTAAATATAAATAGCTGCATATGGTTAGTGTACATCATATTAGCACAGCTCAGGAGAAATTTAAAAATCACTAGAACATAACAAGATGGTCATTATTTGCCATCTACACCCAAATTTTACATGCTTCAAAAGGAAAACTGAAGCTGGGCATGGTGGCTCATGCCTATATTTCCAGCTACTTGGGAGGTTGAGGCAGGAGGACCACTTGAGCTCAGGAGTTCAAGGACAGCCTAGGCAATACAGTGTGACTCCCATCTCTAAAAACGAAATCAAAAGGAGAAAAAGCTAATGAAGACAAGTGGTGAACATCTGTGTGAGTACAATGATAGCTCTCCAGACACCATGAATTGAAGCTGTGTTACAGTTACTAGAACTGGGATCTTTGCCAAATTATTTAACCTCTTTGTGCCTCTAGTTCCTCAAATGTAAAATGCAGATAGGAGCTACCTCCTTGATTGCTGGTAGGATACAGTGAATACACAGAATGCATTTAGAACAGTACTTGCCTGGTTCATAGCAAGCTGAATATGCATGTTAGCTATTTCTTCTTCTTCATCATCATCAGCAGCAGCAGCACCATCATCATCATGAATAATATCTAGTCGATAGGGACTACGTATTTCTGCAAAGTCCTGCCTGGTAAGCTCAGGATGAGCACAAGACCTCATCTTTCTCAGGAGCTTTCTGAACTACTACACTCTTCTGGTATCTGTGGGCACCAGCTAGGTTTGCTGGTAGACTTTTTCCCCCCTAGTTGCACTGGTTCTAGTGAACTGAGTAACAGTCAGTAGACTGGCTGACAACTTCTGGACACGCATCTGTCACTATTAGTTGAAGTGCTTCTACAAGTTATTGCCAGTTAAAGAAAAGAAAGACTCAAATAAAGAACTGGTAATTGCTACTGTCAACTGAAGAAGAAATTTAACAGCTTCATGTTATGCCCAGAATTTACCTTTCCTTGAATATTATTCAAAAATTACCATTCTTCAATTCCTATCTGTGACTGTGTTGACTATTCACATGAAAAAATATATGTGAAGTGACTTTAAAAGCATAAAGCCACCATAAACCTGTGATGTATTCCTTCTGCAATCTGATAGGTTTTCTAGTTGATTTCTTTCACAATCAGGTGATACAGAGACTTAGATGGAATGCTTAGTGGTTCACATTGATCTTCAGTATTTTTTAAAGCCATAAATCCATAGTTGAGATAATGATGAAACTAGAAAGTGATGTGATTTTTTAAAACGTCCAACCTAATACTTTAGAAACATTACACTTTTTAAAATAAAATACGTCAAAATTTATTTAATTAAAAATATTACAAGGCCACAAGGATACCATGTGGATGGTTTTCAGTTTGTTCTGTGCCAAAATTTAAAAAAATAAAGACTCAAAAATGTATGTAAACATTTATATAGGCTTACCATGTACCAAGTCTTCTTCTAAGTGCTTTGCAAATATTAACTAGTTTAATTGGCACAGTAACCCTATTAAGTAAATTTTATTATTCCTGATTTTACAACTGAGAAAATCACAGAATTTAGCAGACTTTCAAACCCAGGCAGTCTGGCTCTAGGGTGTATGCTTCTATGCTATTGCTGCCATATGCAATAATAATAACAATAACAACAATAAATCTAGCTTCACAATTAGTGATCTCTACCAGGTCAAATGTTCATGTTCTTTGCTATGATCCTTTTTCTTCTGGTAGGAATGGCACCTTCCTCATAGGAAGCTCTGTGTCCTTACTCTTCTGTTTAGAATTGCCATTGTTAATGAATCTATAGACACAAACTTACCGTCTCATGTCGACCAATTTTAGCTTTTTCAATGCTTTTCTGCAGGTTTGCATGCTTTTGGCTTCCCTCAGACAACTAGAGAATCAAAAACAAAATGGCTTGCTAAGATAAACTGTCTTGACATGTAGTTTATGAAGACAAAATGAAACTTGTCTTTGGCCTAGGTCAATGTCACAAAAAAGTCAAAGGCTACATTGGAAACTAACTTCTCTAATTTGAAGAAAACCAAAGACCATAAATCATTAGGGTAGACTGAAAAAACAGAGTTTAAAAAATATTTTCTGGCCGGGCGCGGTGGCTCACGCCTGTAATCCTAGCACTCTGGGAGGCCGAGGCGAGTGGATTGTTTGAGCTCAGGAGTTCAAGGACAGCCTAGGCAATACAGTGTGACTCCCATCTCTAAAAACGAAATCAAAAGGAGAAAAAGCTAATGAAGACAAGTGGTGAACATCTGTGTGAGTACAATGATAGCTCTCCAGACACCATGAATTGAAGCTGTGTTACAGTTACTAGAACTGGGATCTTTGCCAAATTATTTAACCTCTTTGTGCCTCTAGTTCCTCAAATGTAAAATGCAGATAGGAGCTACCTCCTTGATTGCTGGTAGGATACAGTGAATACACAGAATGCATTTAGAACAGTACTTGCCTGGTTCATAGCAAGCTGAATATGCATGTTAGCTATTTCTTCTTCTTCATCATCATCAGCAGCAGCAGCACCATCATCATCATGAATAATATCTAGTCGATAGGGACTACGTATTTCTGCAAAGTCCTGCCTGGTAAGCTCAGGATGAGCACAAGACCTCATCTTTCTCAGGAGCCTTTCTGAACTACTACACTCTTCTGATATCTGTGGGCACCAGCTAGGTTTGCTGGTAGACTTTTTCCCCCCTAGTTGCACTGGTTCTAGTGAACTGAGTAACAGTCAGTAGACTGGCTGACAACTTCTGGACACGCATCTGTCACTATTAGTTGAAGTGCTTCTACAAGTTATTGCCAGTTAAAGAAAAGAAAGACTCAAATAAAGAACTGGTAATTGCTACTGTCAACTGAAGAAGAAATTTAACAGCTTCATGTTATGCCCAGAATTTACCTTTCCTTGAATATTATTCAAAAATTACCATTCTTCAATTCCTATCTGTGACTGTGTTGACTATTCACATGAAAAAATATATGTGAAGTGACTTTAAAAGCATAAAGCCACCATAAACCTGTGATGTATTCCTTCTGCAATCTGATAGGTTTTCTAGTTGATTTCTTTCACAATCAGGTGATACAGAGACTTAGATGGAATGCTTAGTGGTTCACATTGATCTTCAGTATTTTTTAAAGCCATAAATCCATAGTTGAGATAATGATGAAACTAGAAAGTGATGTGATTTTTTAAAACGTCCAACCTAATACTTTAGAAACATTACACTTTTTAAAATAAAATACGTCAAAATTTATTTAATTAAAAATATTACAAGGCCACAAGGATACCATGTGGATGGTTTTCAGT
>NW_012147819.1:1412611-1419677 GCF_000956105.1 Propithecus coquereli | reverse complement strand
AATACCCAAAAAGTATATTTATATATAAAGATGGGAGCAATGTAAATATATTGTCTCAACAACAGAGAAATGTTAATATTTCATGGTCTGGATGTGTCATAATTCTTCAGCCAGAAGAAATGTTTTCAGAGAATTTTTAATGACATTGAAAAATTCTCACAGAATAAGATTTAGTTTTTAAAAAGCTGGAAACAAAACTGCAATACACTGAAAGCCAATAAGACAATTTATGACCAAAACAAACATCACTGCAAGAAAATGCACAAAATTTAAGCAATGGTTATCCCTGTGTTGTGCAACATACTTTTAAGTTTTCTATAGAATGAGCATATATAACTATTTTTAAAAAATTCTTTTCCTGTTAAAAGTACTACATGAATATATTCTCAAAAGATTAAAATATAAGCACATTCTTGTTTTAAAAGACTCAAACAGGCCTGTAATCCCAGTGTTGGGAGGCCAAGGCTGGAGGATCGCTCGAGCCCAGAACTTCGAGGCTGCAGTGAGTTAACAGCATGGGCAACGGAGCAAGACCTTGTCTCAAAAAAGAAAAAGAAAAAAACTCTAACAATGCAGGACTATTTAAGCAAAATCCCCTTTCGCCTCTCTACTTCTGCGCCATCCTCACAATCTCCTCCCTAGAGCTGACCTCTGTAAAGCCTAGTGTGTATCCTTGTTGTACTATTTTCTTGCTTTGCACTCAGAAACAATGGTCAAAGGATATTAAGTCATTGAAGAAATATACATGATCAGTAGATGTGAAAAGATGCTAAATCTTAATAATTGAAGACATACAAACTAAAACAATAATGGAATGTCATTTTTCAGTAATACATGCCAGGAAAACTCTTCATTAAATAAGCATTTATGAAGTACCCATTACATATACAGTTATGGTATTATTGACTCAAATCTTTTCACTAGTTAATATAGTTGAGTAATGAATAACTCAAGGTAGTGCTTTGCATGTAATAAGCACTGTATGTTTGTTGAATATCTTTGTTTCCCTTTTGGTTTTGTTGTTGAGACACAGTCTTGCTCTGTCACCCTGGGTAGAGTGCAGTGTTGTCACTGTAGCTCACTGCAACTTCCAACTCCTGGGCTCTAGAGATCCTCCTACCTCAGCCTCCTAAGTAGCTGGAACTATAGGCAAGTGCCATAACGTCTGGCTAATTTTTCTATTTTTAGTAGAGATGGTGTCTCACTCTTGCTCAGGCTGATCTTGAACGCCTGAGCTCAAGTAATCCTCCTGCCTCAGCCTCCCAGAGTGCTAGGATTATAGGAGTGAGCGACCAGATCTGGCCTGTTTGTTGAATATCTTTGAATTAAGTTATTTTTCCTTAAGCTATAAGATACCGCTCATTAAAAGAAAACACTCTTTAAAGCTAGTAAAAATGTAGCATATTAATATTCCACTTAACCAGAAGATCAAATTTCCAGCAATCCAATCCTGAGGACACATTAAGAACCTGGAAATAAGAAAAGTACTCCAGAAGTCCTAAATAATGAACACACAAAAAGTATGAAAATCTCATCAAGAAAGCAACATGAAAGGAAAGTGAAGCCACTTAATAATGCATGCTTGAGACATACATATAAAATAATACCTGCTGAAGATGAAATCATAATCAAGAATTACAATGTGAAGAAACGAACTGTCAGGCAGTCAGTTCACAACTGTCAGTTGTTTGTTCACAACAAACAACAGATTAGTAGTCCCTCAACCAGATATATTAGAAATAAGATTTAATAAGATTAAAGTAATAAAATTAGAAGTAGAAATTAAAAAAAAAATACAAGAAGGAAAAAGCAGGCAGATTTTAAAATGAACTAACTTTAACTTCTAGGAAGAGATAAAAAATGTTAAAAAGTAGTTAAAATATATGGAAGATCTAATAGAAGCCTAACAGTGAGTGTCAGGACGACAAACTTAGAAGTTGTGACTACAGTCAAAATCTTATTTAGAATCCAGTTAGAAATCATTCGGATATTTTGAAAGTCAAACACATGTGAAAATCTAACTCATGCAGTGAAGAAAGTTAGATATAAACTTACAAGGATTAAAGACTCTTTGGGCATGAGAAATGGGTTCTAATATGACAAATCCAGAGATGAGGGCTAAGTAGCTGAAGCTACTAATTGTCCATCAATATCCATTCTTTCTTAGTAACAGGATCCCAGACAAAAGGCCTAGCTAAGAAAACAAAAACAAAAAACCCTGTATTTCTCTGCCTACTTCAAATCAGGTATAGCCATATGACTAAGTTTTGTCCAATGAGATGGACTCAGATGTTGTTGGAAATGGATGTGCCCTTTGCCCTTCCCTTCCTCCTTCCTGCAACCTGTTAATATGGACATGATGGCTGGAGCTTCATGTTAGATAATGAGACAATACCTAACGGGAGCTTGAGTTTCCACTGACTAGCCTCACCCAGACAATCCACCTCCTGACTTCTTTTATACGAGAGGGAACTAAATTCTTAGGTGTTTAAGCCACTGTTGTTTTGGGTTCTTTATAAAGTCAAGCCTAATTCTGACATAGTGACCAATGCCTACTTATGATTTATGGAGTCCCTGTTATGGTGAAAATAAACAGGACGTATTGTGTCTGTCAGAGCGGTGGGCAAGACCACATCCTAAATAGGGAATCACTGTTAAGAAACCCAAAACCCATCTGAGAAGGTAAACCCAAAATCCACTTGGAAGGGCAACCCTAAAATTACTTAGAATGACAAAATTGTTTCTTTAATAAGTAAATTTTTTAATCAAGAGGAGATTTAGAATTAAGTATAAAGATGTACAGACTTGTAATACTAATGTTTTTGTGGTACTAATTTATATATATTTTGTGTTGTACTCATGGCTAAAACCATAAAAGCAACTTAATACTTCTCCCCAACTACTATCTAAAACCAGCTCAATGGCCAGGCGCGGTGGCTCAGAGGTGGGAGGATTGTTTGAGCTCAGGAGTTCGAAACCAGCCTGAGCAAGAGCAAGACCCCATCTCTACTAAAAATAGAAAGAAATTAGTTGGACAACTAAATATACATAGAAAAAATTAGCCGGGCATGGTGGCGCATGCCTGTAGTCCCAGCTACTCGGGAGGCTGAGGCAGAAGGATCGCTTGAGCCCAGAAGTTTGAGGTTGCTGTGAGCTAGCATGACGCCACGGCACTCTAGCCCGGGCAACACAGTGAGACTCTGTCTCAAAAAAAAAAAAAAAAAACCAGCTCAGTGAGGGAAATACTTCCCCCGCTACTGGATGAAGAGTTGGAAGTCCCATGACTTCTTTGATCGCTGTTAGTTTATCAAGATCTACAATTACTGTAACTTATCAAGTATAGCCTTGATTCAGAAATTAGAATGTCTAACACAGTAATTGACACTTCAAATCTTGGTTTAAAGATAAGACTAGCCAAGTGTGGTGGAGCATGTCTATAGTCCTAGCTGTTCAGGAGGCTGAGGTGGGAGGACTGCCTGAGCCCAGGAGTCCAAGTCTGTAGTACATTATGAATGGGCTTGTGAATAGCCACTGCACTCCAGCCTGGGCAACACAGTAAGACCTGTTTCTTAAAAAAAAAGAGGGGGAGGTCAGGGGAAAAGACTTCTTTCCCCTTCAGCAACAGCTGACTGTAGATGGGTCTTCTGCTAGGGAGGGCACAGAGTCCTTGTCTCTTTCCTGGTCTAGAGTTTCTGTTCTTTCTTCAGTCCGCTGACTGTAATTTCTGTTTCCTGTCCCTCACCCTCACCAAGACCTGGAGAAGGGGAGAGAGAAGAGGAAAAAAGGATAGGAAATATACTCAACAGGTACTGTTGTTAAGATGCCTTAGTGTTCTCTAGGTCTAAAGGTTCAAGCTGAACCTTTTATGGCTACACTTCTGGGTTCTTTGCAGGTTTCCCTGTGGAGTCTCTATTGCAATCCCTGTGATGCAGAAGACACATTCTGTTCTTCTGGCTCCTACACAACATTCCACGGCTCACTATCCCCCTTTCCCAGCTTGTCCCCCAGACCCCTTCCAGTCTAGTTTTTCAGAGGTTCATTCCATACAGAATCTGTTAGGCTTCAATGCCCTGCTCTGGGATAGAATTTAACGGAGCTCCAGGTTGGCTTGTGTTCTCTCACTTTTGAATGTGGCACACATGTAGTCCATGGGAACACTCATATACCCAACAAACTCCAGGACTGCTGGCCAAGACCTTACTTTTATATATGATAACAATTGATAGAATCTACCAACAGATCTATGTAGATGCTAAAACTAGCAAAATTATTTTTAAATGAGGAATTACTTATTCTCCTACTGTCTTTCAAGGGCAGTGGGAATAACAGACCTAACAGATGTTTCTCAGCAGCTTCCATCATCTCACTAAAGTATGGTTTTCTAGGCTGAAAGCATCTCATAATTGCTTAGATTTTACTCCTGGAATTTCCAAATATTTCTTACAAGAATTAAGATCATCCATTACTGAAATTTCTAATGAAAATGTTGCTTAAATGCTATTTAAGATGTTTTGATCTAATAAGTTATTCAATTCCTTTAAGAAATCTAGTTTCGTTAGAAGCCATCAATCTAAAAAGACAAATATTTGCTAAGAAATATCAGTTAAAGAGTTTAAGCTCAAATTTCTATTTAACCTAAATAGAATTAACTTAAAGTTTTAAATTTCTATTTAGACCAGGTTATGATAAACTTCCCATTAAATTTATAAAGTCAAAGAAAAACAGAGCTAAGAGATAGTCAGTAATTAGAGTACCTGCCCATAAATGCTTTTATCTTCTTGAGAGAATAATGTTCTTCTTTCTTCCTCTACTTCTACCTCTTAGAGTAGAAAGGTTCAAGAGGAGGACTTGGATTTCAAAAAATTACAAAGGCAAACTGACTCCATCCCTTCCATGGCCTAAATAACCTAAGAAGAGTGAAGAAAACAACCCAACACATTCTGATGGTAAGCTGACTCAAAAATTGAGAGCAGCCAACCAAACTAAAATTTCTGGTAAATTGAAGTGTTACAGGTTATTCAAAAGGTGAACACATATAGTTCTTTCAAAAAATTAACAAAATGTAAAACAAAGATTATTTGTATCTCATCTAAAGTTAAGCTATTTTCTAAAAAGAGGTAATAGTGTAGGACAGCTATAGTTATAAATAAATATAAATACTGAGGAATCTGAATAAGGCCCCATATCTGAATATGACGAAATGTAGGCCTGGAAGTTTGAACCATGCCACTGAGTCAAGCAAGAGCTATACTTTAAACAGGGTTATTTTATTTTATTTTTTTGAGACAGAGTCTGACTGTGTTGCCTGGGCTAGAGTGCCGTGGCGTCATCTTAGCTCATAGCAACCTCAAACTCGGGGGCTCAAGCGATCCTACTGCCTCAGCCTCCCGAGTAGCTGGGACTACAGGCATGCGCCACCAAGCCTGGCTAGTTTTTTCTATATATTTTTAGTTGTCCAATTAATTTCTTTCTATTTTTAGTAGAGATGGGGTCTCGCTCTTGCTCAGGCTGGTTTTGAACTCCTGACTCCCAGAGTGCTAGGATTACAGGCGTGAGCCACTACACCCGGCCCTTATATATTTTAAATGTGGAGCACTAAATTCAGGAGTTTTTTTTTATTTGTCATTTTAAGTATCTTGGTAATGGAGAGAGGCACAATCTAAACGATGTTATCAAAGGAAAAGCTTCTGCTAATTATCCTAAATACTGAAACAATTTGGTTCAACTCAACAGTGAAGGATTCTTGGCTCACTGCTTAGTTCTTAAAATCTCAGCCACTGGGAATGATGAAAGCAACTCCAGTGAGGCTGCCCCAGCTATCAGTTTCTCATCTGCACAACTATTAGAAGCACTGCTGCTGTAGTTTCCAACATGCACCTTGGAAGTAAACCAAACCCAGGCCCTCAAGTGATAAAAGCCAAAATTTTTAGCCACTGTATACATATTATCTGAACCAGTAGTTCTCAAACTTTAGCATGTATCAGAATAACCCAAAGGGCTTGTCAAGACACACCTTGCCGGGCCTCATCTCCCTCTGAACAGCAGGTCTAGGGTGGGGCCCAGGAATTTGCATTTCTATGTTCCCAGGTGATGCAGATACTGCTGTGTGGGGGGCACCACACTTTTGAGAACTACTGATCTAAATAAAAACCTGTTTTCTTGCAGTAACAAACCCAACTAAAATACACACGTTATTAATATATGGAAAAATATTATCTATTTCATAAGCAAAAATGAATATTATAGTCTGAACTAGAAACAAAGTATCTTAATATTTGTCTGTAAAAGAAATACAAAAGTCCACATTTACAAAAATAGAAAAAGGGGTGATACCCTATATTTAAAAAAGGTATTCACCATAGGATTCCCTTAAAGAGCAAACTTTTTTGGCACATTTCTATAATGTAAAACCAGAACCAACTGTGTACTATAACAAATCCACTTCTGAATTTCACTAAAGCAAATAATAATCTTTAAAAACCCAGTAACTCAGAACAAAACTGCAGGTGCAACAATAAAAACTACTTATAATTTGTAAAAACAGGATTTCATCTTTAGATTTGAGGATCTGACACAATGCTTCTCTTTAAATGCATTCCAGGCCACCTATACAGACACTCAGGGTTGAGAAACATGATGCCAATGTTTTCCAAAGGGCTAATGCACTGCCTGGAGGAATTGCCTACTCATAAGAAACAGAAAGATTGATTCAAGCTGGCTGCATTGGAATTGTGATTTGTTCTTTTTTAGAAATAAAGTTCAAAGCATTTAAGGAGGAATATAGAGGTTTTCCTAAGTGGGAAAGATCGCCAAGGAACGGGGAATAAAGAAGAGATAATAATCAGGAGCAACCAGCTCAGCCTACTGCTTTATCAAAATTCATATACTGTATTGTGGAAAAATCAGTTCTATATCTTCTGTATATGCTTAAAAAAGAAAAAAAGAAAAAAAAAAACCAGAGCCAGTATCATTTACTTCAAAATTTAAAATATAAATCTTTTAATAAAGGTGATATTCCATATAGGAATTAATTGCTCATAAGGAACCAGTGAATACCCAAAAAGTA
>NW_012147819.1:1399652-1402131 GCF_000956105.1 Propithecus coquereli | reverse complement strand
AGTAGTTACTTGCATCCAAAAAGGGAAAGCCAAAAAATATCAGAGAAGCCAGTCCGGAACAGTGCCTTGCCCAGAAGAGCAAGTATTAATAAGTATTTGTTGGATGAATGAACAATTGAAACACAATACAGACAGAAAATGAATCTGCTAAAAGGAGTAGTGATACTTTTTCAGTACTGTGAGTATCTGAGGATATTTCAAATTCACATATTGGAAAAATCCAGAGGAGGAAGAGAAAGACGACAAGGAGAAAGCCAATGGAAAGCATACAGACTTGTTACTGGTATGACTGAGAGCCCTCCCAGACACAGGTGGCCTTCGTGAAGAAAAGGAGGCTATGGGTGGTGGAAGAATAAATGGCTATCTCCATGAAGGAAAGCTGGAAAAGCTAAGACCTGATGCTCTCTCAATCTTTTCTCTTAAATAGAACGCAGTATCAAAACTCCTAAAAGAAAAAATACCTGGGAATTTTAATTAAGAACCACAAATCTGAAGTGTCTTGGTAATTTAGTTTATTAAAGAGGAGAAATGAAAAGTTGCCAACTATTTACCTTTTTGATATGAGCTTAAAGATATTACATTCCACAAAAATAAAAGTCCTTTCTTGTGTGGAAGAGATATGAAAAAATTTAAGTCAGGAACACAATTATTAAGATTTCCAGTAATGATTTTTGTTATTGAAAATTATTTGAAGAGATTATACCTAAAGCAATAAAGATTGAAAGAACTTCCATGGAGAAAAACTGGCTTGATTTTGATATATCACCTCTCAAGGTTGTATTTCCTAAGAAAGGTCCATTTTGGAACATTAGTTAGGCATAATTATTGAAGTTTATAATATGGTAATTATGCCATTAGGTGATGACCCTCTACCTTTCCTATAGGAAAACACAATGGGATTATTCTTCTCATTAACAAAGTTGGGGGGAAGGGGGACTGCCACATATCATAAAAGGCTTAGTTTTACCTCACAAAGAAATATTCAAGTTGTTTTGATTTGACATGATATCACACAGAAATGCTGCATTCCTATAGAAATCTTCTTTCAATAAATAATTCACATTGCTGATTCTGTTCTTCATAAAATTTAACTATCTGTTCTCAAAGAGATATAATTTTGGCTAACACCTGTCCCTGTGATAGCCAACACACCTTAGAATGATACTGGCAAATCGACACTGGATACCTCATCATTCAACTTTAGCATGTCATGAAACTGATGATGCCATGTTGCATTTGCAGGAATATAGTTAACAATACTTACAACTTGTTGCAAAGTGTCACTTAAAATAGTAGCTTTAGCACAGAGATTTTGCTGATGCAAGATACAATGAAAAGAAATGAGAGCATCTGGATCTATTAATACTTTTTATCTATGCAATAAACCCTTCATGTTTTCCTGTCACAGAAGGTGCACAGTCTGTACATGCACTCACTAAATTTACCAAATTCAGCCCAACTTCACAACATTTATCTTGAAAGTTGTTGAAGATATCTACTCCCCATGTTCTGTTTGCAAGAGTGCCCAAAGTGAGTAACTGTAGCAAAAAAAACTTCTGTTATGCCCCGAATGAAGTATAAAATCTGCACTGAGTCAGTAGTATCAGTTGATTCATTCAAAGCGATTGAATAATATATTTTTTCCTTTTGAAGTAATGCATGAAGTTGTTCTGTTGGGTTGAAGGCTAATTTATGCTGCCAATCAGTTATGGTTCTCCTGGAAAGAGGCAGATGTTTGTACTTTGAAACGTTATCGGGGCCTAATCATCCTACAACTTTGACAGTGCATTCTTTCACAATTTCTACATGCTTGAATGGCTTCCCTTTTTTCCCCCAAGTATATAAGCCATTTTATGGATTGCTTCAATGGCATTATTTCCAGGTCTTATTGCTACTTGAAAGAATTGTCTTTGCTTTTACTATTCATCTTTTAATTTCTGCAATGCAACCTTTCATGCCTTTCCCTCTAATTTAAAATTTTTGTGGTCCTTATGAGTGTTATAATGCTGAGGAGCACTGAATTTAATGTTGACATTACAGTATCACAAAGCAAGCAAATCATGTTATCTTTAGCAGAAACAAGATAATATTGCAATTCCCAATCCGCATTAGAAAAATCTGTTTTCTTCCTTCAGCATTCTCTTCTTCTTTGACGTGATGGGCTATTAAGTAGACAGAATTCAAAAATACTGTTGAGTTGTGCTACTATTCACAAAATCCACTTCAAACAGAAACACAGAGCACTTCTGTCAAAAGCTGATAACAGACTGGCATACTTGACCCCCATAAACTCTTGCTAGCCAGCCTCGTGTGGCAGTGGTGCTGGTGAGGCGGGGTAAGTTAGAACTAAATCATGAGAGTAGCAGCTGTCAATTTATCCCTTATGGCTTACTAATGCTTTAATTGTACTGGTCAATCTGGGAGGATTATTTCGTTGAAATTTATTCTTTGGTATTTTAAATACGTTCATTTAAAAAAT
>NW_012147819.1:1398962-1399602 GCF_000956105.1 Propithecus coquereli | reverse complement strand
GCTCAGGCTGGTTTTGAACTCCTGAGCTCAAACAATCCGCCCGCCTCGGCCTCCCAGAGAGCTAGGATTACAGGCATGAGCCACCGCGCCCGGCCTAAACAGGGTTATTTTTATAAAACTTCTAAATATATAAAGCAGCCAGAAACGTTATGAATATTGAAATATTAAAATTCATAAAATACTGATATGCGTTTGAGGGGCAAAATGGCCCAGACAAATTGAAATTAAGGCTATCCCAAGAAATTAAGGATGTATGTGACTTTGACACTCTGCCACCACCTGGTGGCATGGCATCAAAATTGCAGGTCCAGTTTTTTGCCAAGTAAATCTTCTAGGTTGTTTGATTTAGGGGCAATATATTTTTGAAGAATGGCTGTCACAAATCTATATCTTATATTAAACATAGAAGAGTCTTTGGGGATGGGAATTGTATAGCTCTAGGGTCAGCCTTCTCAAACTGATCTACCAAATAGCTTTAATAGCAAAGGAGAGTAGTTCCTGGAGGAAGGTTTGGATGCCTAGCCCAAAGCTACCTACCACAAAAGCAAAACAAACAAAAAACTGAACAATACAAAAAATAAATCTCTGATGTCTTAAGTTATACCATAAAAATTCATATATCACAGTTGTAATATTAACT
>NW_012147819.1:1392700-1395427 GCF_000956105.1 Propithecus coquereli | reverse complement strand
GAACAAAAATGTATTAATAAAAATAAAACGATTTGTCCTGTAAAATTTGTATTCAGTCAAAAGGCTGCACTTAAGGATCTAGAAGGCCACATGTGGCCTTAAGGCTGCAGGTTCCCCATCCCTGAACCATATGCCAAGAACTGTGCTCGGTACTGAGGATACAAGCTGACTAAGAGATAGGGTTGAGTAAAACAACAACTACAGCACGGTGTGGTAGATTAGAGTTATATTTAAGGTGCTATGGCAGCAAGAAAAGGATTATCTAAGTTAGAATGGGAAGTGCTGGGGGGATGGACAGGGGCACAAATACAAAAATAAAAGTATTTTAGAAATTCTATTCCTTTTGGAAAAAGACTAAAAAATGTGCATTTCAAATCAATAGTGGTCAGTTATTTCCCATACTGCCAGGTGACTCCATAGGAATAGTAGATTAGGCATGATGGTTACAACATTGCTCTTTCCCAGTGTGTACATGTTACGGGACACCATCCTGCATCTAAGTAAGCCAAAATAAAATGAAGAAAGTCATTCCCTTGAAGTTGAGATTGTTCTTCTGTTCTTACGGCCAAGCTATTTGGAAGGGGAAAAGAAAAGGAGAGAACCAGAAGATGATGGGAAGAGTAGCTTATCCTAACACATGTTGTCTTGCTTTTCTTTAGAAAGTGTTCAGAAAGACCACAGACACACTCACTCCTCTCTGCCTTTGTGTGTCTCTCTCTCACTCATACACATACACACACACACACACACACACACACACAGAGTGACTAAATTATTACCACACTGGGAAAAACCAACAAGTTTCAGCTAAAATTCTTGAAATAGCTATCAAGAAGAAAAAGTCTTCTCTTGACTTTTAATAATTTCTATACATCCTTCAGGATACAGAGAAATGTTATTTCACTTGGATGTTTCCACAATATAATTAATCTTTAAGCTACATATAAATTCAGATTAAAATCAAAACAAAGACATATGAGAAAAGGATCTGGTCGTTTCTACCTTCTCTTGAGCCAAAATAGCTGTTTCTTCCCTTATCCAAATACCAAAACATATTTATATATATTTCAGAAGAACATATTAAACCAGGTATTATGACTTTCATCACCTCCACACAAAAATTTTTTTGCCCATCAAATAGGCTTCAGAAACGCATCTGTGTCACAGCTATTTAGAGACTAGTTTAACAACTATTTCTTCAACCCAATCCAAATATTTCAGCTTTGCAGAAATTACTACACTTCAAATTAATTTCAACAAAATTATTATAACATCTTAATCACATATACAAGGGGGGAAAAAAGGTTTTGCTTAATATAAAAATATAACAACACAATTTTCAAAGCTTATATATAATCTAATTGTTAGCAATTAGGTCAGCAAAAGAATATGAAAAATATTCTGAAAGGAAAATATTCAGTTTCCCCTGCTTGGTGTACATGATAAAATTCAACTAACACTAAAACACCCCATAATATGGCCTCAATCAAATTTCCAACCTTATTTTCCCATTACAACAAAAAATTGCATATTCTTTTTGAGCTGGCCACCAACTATCCACTGAATGCAATTTCCTTTAAAGTTTGGTTTATCTTTAGACACGAGGATTTTGTGACTACCTAAAAAAAAAAAGATAAAGCTTGGTTTATCTGTGGTTCTGAACATGGATTATGGAGTCAGAATGCCTGGATTTGAATCCTGCTTTATCATTTTCTAATACTGCTACCTTGGGCAACTTATTCAATCTCTTAATGCCTCAGTTTTCTTATAATATAAAATGGAGTTGATGACAATACCTATCTCATGCAGGTATAAGAATCAAAGGATATAAAACATGCAAAAACTCTTAAAACTGTACCTAAGTGCTCAATAAATATTTCCTCTGTTCCCCTTTGAGAATCTCCTCCATCCATCTAAACCTACGCAATTTTCAGCTCAAAACAATCATTTCTAAGAAGTCTCCCTTAACTATATAAATTTATAAAACTGCCATCTTCTAAACTTGTATAATAATTAGGACCCATAGCAAGGATAGTATTTGGCATTAAACATTCTTATGAAAAGTTAATTAACTATGTAAGGTATTTATCTTGCCTTACCAAATAAAGTATAAATTCACTGGACATGAACCATACATTTTTTATTTTATATTGCCCAAAGAACTTAGCACAGTTACTAAGAGCAGGCACATAGTAACTAATTGCAGAAGTTAACACAACCCATAAACAGTTGATGGTTTGTTTGCTATCTTAGAAAATGTTAAAGAGAAACATAAATTATAACCATGAGGCTTTTAGACTGTCTTTAATAATGATCAACACATACAACCTAAAGGCAAGGGAAAAAAAAAAAATGTTTCCTGATTTAATTTTCAGATCTACTATAAGAATGTCTATTCTCAAGAGACAAGTACATTCCTTCACATAATTGGAATCATTGGCAGAACCAAAGCAGAACAAGATGAAGAAAGAAAATTAAGAGTCCCTCGACCCCATCTGGAAGTAATTAACAAGAAACTCAAAGGAAGTTAACAGTATAATTGGCAATATATAGAATAAGCTGATCTTTACTGCAAACTGGAATTTGGAATATGGTTCAATTCCACATTAACAGAGTGCCTTCTATCTTTTATAAGAATCTCACCATCTCTTGCTGCATTTTGATCTCTAGCACTCATTTAGGCAGTTTGGCATGTATTATTTTCACTCTTATCACTTACTTCAAGTG
>NW_012147819.1:1386770-1391650 GCF_000956105.1 Propithecus coquereli | reverse complement strand
TGGTTTCGAACTCCTGAGCTCAAACAATCCGCCCGCCTCGGCCTCCCAGAGAGCTAGGATTACAGGCGTGAGCCACCGCGCCCGGCCTACACTGTGTAGGTTTTCACTCGTCTAGCAACTGGCCATTCCTGAGTCTCTCTCCCTTTCCCTGGCCCTCCCTATTCCCTGAGACACAACAACATTGAAATTAGGCCAATTAATAAACCTGCAATGGCCTCTAAGTGCTCAAGTAAAAGAAAGAGTAGTACATCTCTCACTTTTTTCTTTTTTTGAGACAGAGTTTCACTTCATCGCCTGGGCTTGAGTACAGTCGTGTCATCATAGCTCAGTGTAACCTCAAACTCCTGGGCTCAAGGGATCCTCCTGCCTCAGCCTCCCGAGTAGCTGGGACTATAGGTGTGCACCACCACATCCAGATAATTTTTTCTAGTTTTTGTAGAGACGGGGTCTGGCTCTTGCTCAGGCTGGTCTCGAACTCCCGAGCTCAAGCATTCCTCCTGCCTCAGCCTCCCAGAGTGCTGGGATTACAGGCGTGAGCCACTGTGTCTGGCCATCACTTTTAATCAAAAGCTAGAAATGATTAAGCTTAGTGAGGAAGGCATGTTGAAAGCCCAGATAGGCTTTAAGCCGAGATAGGCTGAAAGCCAGGCCTCCTGCACCAGTTAGCCCAGTAGGAAATGCAAAGGAAAGTTCTTGAAGGAAAATAAAAGTGCTAGTCCAGTAAACACATGAATGATAAGAAAGCGAAATAGTCTTACTGCTCAGATGAAGAAAGTTTTAGTGGTCTGGACAGATCAAACCAGCCACAACACTCCCTTAAACCAAAGCCTAATACAGAGCAAGGCCCTAACTCTCTTAGATTCTATGAAGGCCGAGAGGTGAGGAAGCTGCAGAAGAAAAGTTTGAAGCTAGCAGAGATTTGTTCAAGGGTTTAAGGAAAGATGCCATCTCCATAACATAAAAGTGCAAGGGGAAACGGCAAGTCCTGATGGAGAAGCTGCAGCAAGTTATCCAGAAGATCTAGCTAAGATCATTAATGAAGGTGGTTACACTAAACAGCAGATTTTTAATGTAGATGGAACATCCTTATATTGAAGATGCCATCTAAGACTTTCACAGCCAGGGAGGAGAAGTCAGTGCCTGCCTTCAAAGCTTCAAAGGACAGGCTGACTCTCTTGTTAGGAGCTAATGCAGCTGGTGACTTGCAGTTGAAGCCAATGCTCAATAAAAACCCGAGGGCCCTTATAATTGTGCTAAATCTACTCTGCCTGTGTTCTATAAATGGAACAACAAAGCCTGGATGGCAGCACATCTGTTTACAGAATATTTTACTATTTTAAGCCCCCTATTGAGCTCTACTGCTCAGAAAAAAAGATTTCTTTCAAAATTTTATTGCTCATTGACAATGCAACTAGTCACCCAAGAGCTCTGATAGAGATGTACAAGGAGATTAACATTGTTTTCATGCCTGTTAACATGACACCCATTCTGCGGCTTGTGGATCAGGAAGTAATTTTAATTTTCAGGTCTTTTTTTTTTTTAATCTTTTCTTTTTCCCAGTGTCCCTGGTGCTTGAGGATAGAACTAGCAGATAAGAAGCTGCAGCACCAAAGACATGATGCCAAAGGAGGTCGAATCCCTTTCCCTCTGCCTCTGTTCGTAATGGGGAACAGACTACCTGCCTGGTCCCCACCAAGAAAAGGTAGGTGACTTCTGTGTCTTATTAAGAAATACATTTCATAAGACTATAGCTGCCACAGACAGTGATTTCTCTGATGGATCTGGGCAAAGTAAATTGAAACTTTCTGGTAAGATTCACCATTCCAGATGCCGTTAAGAACATTTGTGAGGAGGTCAAAATATCAACAGGAGTTTTAGAAGAAGTTGATTCCAATCCTCACGGATGAGTTTGAGGAGTTCAAGATTTCAGTGGAGGAAATCCCTGCAGGTGTGGCAGAAATTGCAAGAGAACTAGAATTAGAAGCTGAGCTTAAAAATGTGACTAAATTGCTGCAATCTCATGATAAAACTTCAATGGATGAAGAGTTGCTTCTTATGCATGAGCAAAGAAAGTGGTTTCTTGAGATGCAATCCACTCCTGAACATTCTGTGAACATTGCTGAAATGGCAACGAAGGAATTAGAATATTATATAAACTTTTATATTATAGTTCACAAAGCAGCAGCAGGATTTGAGAAGATAGACTCCAATTTTGAAGGAAGTTCTACTGTGGGTAAAATGCTATTCAACACCATTACAGGCTACAGATAAATCTTTCGTAAAAGAAAGAATCAATTAATGTGGCAAACTTCATTGTTTTCGTATTTTAAGCAATTGCAGGCCAGGAGCGGTGGCTCATGCCTATAATGCTAGCACTTTGGGAAGCTGAGGTGGGAGGATTACTCAAGGCCAGGAGTTCAAGACCAGCCTAAGCAAAATAGTGAGACCCGCATCTCTACAAAAAATAGAAAAATTAGCCGGGCATGGTGGCACCTGCCTGTAGTCCCAGCTACTTGAAAGGCTGAGGTGGGAGGATCCCTGAGACCAGGAGTTTGAGACCAGCCTGAGCATCATAGCAAGACCTCATCTCTACAAAAAATTTTTTTTAATTAGCTGGGTGTGATGGCATATACCCGTAGTACCAGCTACTCAGGATACTCAGGGCAGTGTAAACATAACTTTTATATGCACTGGGAAAATGCTTTATTGTAATATTTGTTTTATTATGGTGGTCTAGAACCAAATCCACAATACCTCTGAGATATGCCCGTATTTATGCCCATGTGTAATCTCCTCTCCTTGAGTATGGACTGAATTTAGTGACTTATTTCTTAGGAATGCAGCACAGGTAATGAGATGTCACTTCCAAGATTAAAATACAAAAGACTAGTGTTTCTGTTTTGGACTCTCACACATGCACTTGCTCTGAGGGAAGCTAGCTGTCATACTGTGAGCTGTCCTATGGAGAAACCCACGTGGTAAGGAACTGAGGGAGGCTCCTGGCAAAAAGCTATCATGAAATTGAGATCCTCAGCCCAAGAGGCTGTGAGGAACTAAATCCAATAACCACACAACTGAACTTGGAAGCAGATCCTCTTCCAGATGAGCCTTGACACGAAAATGCGGCCCTGGCAAAGTCTGACTACAGCCTCATGTCAGACCTTTAGCCAGAGGTACCCAACTAAACCAACTCTAGATTCTTGATCCACAGAAACTGTGAGATATCAGTGTTTGTTCCTTGAAGTCACACTGCTTTGAAGAATGTAGTTTTGTTACATAGCAATGGATAACTAATACAAAATATAAATCACATTAATATAAAAGTCTACAGAGAAATTATATTCATTTAGAAGACATCCAGCTACAAATAACATAATACTTAACCAAAACGGGATTAAACAAGGCTAGTACAGTATCTCAAAATGCCACCAGAGACCCAAGACCTTTTTATCCAGGCTCTGTCATTCTTTAAGAATGTGATATGGACATGGATGAAAAGAATTGCATCTTCATCCTCATGCTTGTTACCTTGGGGTTACGATATGACCATACCATGAAAAGAAGAAGAGGCTTTGTTCATATCAGAGAAAAGAACAGAGAAAGGAGCTGTGCCTTCATCAGGAAAGCAAAAATATTCCTAGAAAACTTAAAGCTAGTGTTCCACTTACATCTCATTTATCAGAACTGCTTCCCATCACCGCCCTTAGTCGCAAGGGGGTCTGAGAAAATGAACATGTTCTAATAAGACACACTGTTCCCTCAACAAAGTATTTTGTTAGTAAAGAAGAGGACAATGTTTATTAGATATACAATCAACAGTATATGCCAAAGTGATATATTTTATTTGTGGTAAAACCAAAAATATTACAGGAGTTCAGAGAAGGGTAAGAACACCGTAAGCTATGTGAGCTTGAGAAGGTTTCCGAGAGGAGAGATATTTAGAATTTGGCTAAGTAGAGAGAAAGGACAAGGGCATTCTTGAAAAGGATAAACTAAAACAAAGAACTATAAGCTATGAAGACAGGAAAATGCAGTAAGGCCTAAAAGTAAATTACCCTATATAAAGTTTTTAATTTTATAACTAAGTTTTTTAAAATTGGTGAATGATGAATATGAACGTTGCTTCATAGAAGGAAAGAAAAATGCAGCAACATTTTTAAGAGGTTAGATATGGGGCAAAGGATTTAAACAGACATTTTTCAAAAGAAGGTAACACAAATGGCCAAGAGGCACATGAAAATATGTTCAACACCATTGTTCATCAAGGAAATGGAAAACAACCATAATGAGATACCACTTCAGACCCACTAGGAAGGCTAGAATCAAAAAGTCAGATAACAAGAAGTTTTGGAAGGATCTGGAGAAATAAGAACCCTCATATACTGCTGGTAGGATTGTAAAATGGTGCAGCTGCTCTGAAAAACAATTTGGCAGTTCTTCAAATAATTACATGTAGAGTTACCAGATGACCAGCAATTCTACTCCTAGGTACATACCCAAAAGAAATGAAAATATAGGTCCACATAAAAACTTATATATGAAAGTTTAGAGCAGCATTATTCAAAATAGCCAAAAAGTGGAAATAACTCAAATACCCATCAACAGATGAATGGATCAACAAAATGTGGTATAGTTATATCACAATGATTATTATTTGGCCATAAAGAGGAATGAAATACTGATACATGTTATAACATGGATTGAACTTGAAAATATTATCAGGGAAAGAACTCAGCGATCAAAGACTATATATTATATGATTCCATTCATATGAGATGTCTGGAACAAGCAAATTTATACAGACAGATTAGTGGTTGCCTAGAGTTGACTGGGGGAGGTTGGTTGAGAAGGTTGGGAGTGATAGCTAAAGGGTGGAGGGT
>NW_012147819.1:1383431-1385920 GCF_000956105.1 Propithecus coquereli | reverse complement strand
TTGAGGTTGCTGTGAGCTAAGATGACGCCACGGCACTCTAGCCCAGGCAACACAGTAAGACTCTGTCTCAAAAAAAAAAAAGAACAGGGACCCTAGAGTCAAAATATCTGAGATCAAATCCCAACCCCACAGTTACTGTGGACACGTTCATCTCTCTATGCCTCAGTTTCTTCATCTATACAATAAATATAATGATAATACTAACATCATAATATTGTGGGGATTAAATGAGATAATACATTTAGGACCATGGTTCACTTCCAGGCTCAAGTGCTCAATAAATATCAGTTATTACTCTTGCATATTTTCCCGTTCCTATTTCTAGTTCCTTAAATCAAACCCACTAGCGTGAGTCATGTTCTGGTACTTGCAACCAATAACACTCTAAATATAGACCTTCAAAGAAAATGTGGAACAAGTTGAGAGTGGAGATATAGTGAGGATTCCCCCATCTGCAGTGAAATTAATGAAGCAGTTGGTTAAATTATTAAGACTTCTCTCTGAACCACAGATTAAAATATTTCAGTACCTAACTAAATTTCTGATCTTCCTTTTGTAACTTGCTCCACCTGCAATCTTCCCTATCTCAGTTGATAGCCTCTCCATTTTACCGTTTACTCAGTTAAAATATCTTGAATTCATCCATGACCCTTGGGGTAGGCTAAATAATGTCCTCCAAAGATAAGAGGTCCTAATCCCTGGAACCTGTGAATGTCACTTTATGTGGCAAAGACTTTGCAGATGTGATTAAAGATCTTGAGATGGGGAGATTATCCTGGATTATTAGGATGGGTCCTAAACACAATCGCATGTATCCTTATAAAAGGGAAATTTGACACACACAGAAGAGAAGGCAATGTGACTACAACGGCACAGATTAGAGTGATGTGGCCACAAGTCAAAGAATGCTGGTAGCCAAAAGAAATTGGAACAGGCAAGGAACGTTCTCCCCTAGAGCCTCTGGAGGGAGTGCGGCCCTGCCAACATTTTGATTTTAGCCCAGTAACACTAATTTTGGACTTCTGGTCTCCAGAACTGTGAGACAGTAACTTTTTGTTATTAATTTGCTATAGCAGCCATAAGAAACCATTACAACTCCTTTCTTTCCTTCACACTCCACATCCATTCCATAAGGAAATTTTGTTCACTCTACCTTCAAACCATATCCAGAATCCAACAGTTTTTCACCAATTCACTGCTACCACTTTGGTTCCAACCACTATTATCTCACAGCTGGATTATTCCAAAAATTTGCCCTATCTCGTCTCCCTGTTTCCATTCTTTATTTACTAATGGACCCCGAGTGCCTAGAACGGTGTCTGGCACCCGGAGGATAGCAGATAGTCAATAAATTTGGTGCTGTTATTCTGACCCCAAGTCCTGGGCTCCTTTCCAAAATTTTTTCTCTTATTTTGTGGCTATCTATCATGGGAGTGGGGGCTGGGGCTCAGCATCAGAACCCTGTATTTTGAGGAATTGCTTCTGCCAACAGGAGGCAGCTACCTTCTACCACAGAAACTAGAAACCCCAATTATTTACTTCCCCAGATCTCCTGGCAACTAGAGTGTGGGCACGTGACCCAGGCTTGGCCAATCACATGTCGCTCCCAGAATTGTGATCAGTAGCTGGGATAGATTTTGTTGTTTTTTTGGTGGCAGCAACATCTGGTTCTTCAGGCAGGGTCAGAAGGGCCAGGCAATCATCTTGCAAAGTTAGCGATGTATGTCAACCCTCATTCTACTTCTTATTTCCGTCAGTTTGACTTTGGATATCTCATATACATGGAATTACACAGAATTTGTTTTCTTTTGTGACTGGTTTATCTCACTTAGCATGTCCTCAAGGTTCATCCATGTTGTAGCATGTGTCAGAATTTCATTCCTTTTTGAGGCTGAATAACATTCCATTTTCACATTCTGTTTAGCCATTCATCCATCGATGGACATATGGGTTGCTTCTACTTTTTGACTATGGTAAGTAATGCTGCTATGAATTTGGGTGTACAAATAGTTCCTCAAGACCCTGCTTCCAAGTCTTTTGATATATACCAAGAAATGGAATTGTTGGATCATATGGTAATTCTATTTTTAATTTTTCGAGAAAGCACCATGCTGTTTTCCACAGCAGCTGCACCATTTTACGTTCCCACCAATAGTGTACGAGGGTTCCAATTTCTCCAGATCTTTGCCAACACTTGCTATTTTCCATTTTTTTTGGTACTAGCCACCCTAGTGGGTGTGAGGTGATATTTCGTTGTAGGTCCCCATTTGTTAACTATGCAACTACAATAGCTTCCTGATTTTTCCGATCCTAGGCTCCCATCTCCCCTGATCCATTCTTCATACTGACCCCAGAAAGGCATTTATCATCATGTAACTTCTCTGATAAAAATTTCGACTGGCTTTCCATCCCTCTCGGGTAGGTCCAAACTCGTGATCACACCATAGAGGGAACTTTAAGAAGTGGCCTCTGGGCCAGGAGCGGTGGCT
>NW_012147819.1:1371082-1371701 GCF_000956105.1 Propithecus coquereli | reverse complement strand
AAGTTAATGTTGGGTAATTTGGCTATCATCTTTTACTTTAGAAAACAATTTGTCAATAACTGAGAGGAAGAATGGATATGAAGGGAAGAAGGGGAGGGATTTATAGTTAATAGGGATTTTTAAATTTTTATTTTTATCCCACAATGCTGAGATTACAGGCATGAGCCACCATACCCAGCCAATATGAATTTTTTTCTGTAAATATATCAGTCTTATTATAAATTGTATTAAATTTTGTTTTTTTTTTGATCCTTTGATTCATAGTTGAGATTCCATTATCTACAATCTGCCTTGGGACATTAGAATACTGATATAATGATGACTGTACAGTTGACCCCTGAACAACATGGGTCTGAACCGCATAGGTCCACTTTTATATGGATTTTTTTCAGCCTTTGCCGTCCCTGAGACAGCAAGACCAACACCTCTTCTTTCTCCTCTTCCTCCTCAGCCTACTCTCAACGTGAAGGATGAAGACCTTTATGATGACCCACTTTCACTTATTGAATAGTAAATATATTTCCTCTTCCTTATGATTTTCTTAGTAACATTTTCTTTTCTCTAGCTTACTTTATTGTACGAATACAGTACATAATACATATAACATACAAAATAGACC
>NW_012147819.1:1367450-1371032 GCF_000956105.1 Propithecus coquereli | reverse complement strand
AAAATTATAAGAGATAAAAGTATAGAACAGTATAAGAAAATCAGGATAGGCAGAACTAAAAAGAACCAAATAGAATTTCTAGAGATGAAATTTAATTATTGAAATAAAAAACTCAATGAACAGCCTAAGTGGCAGATTTGAAATAGCTACGAAAAGAATTATAAGTAAAAGAGAGTTGAGAAAATTAACTGTAATGAATCACAGACATGCAAAGACATGGAAAAATAAAAAAAAGCGATACAACAACATGGAGGATAGAATGAGGAGGTCTAATGTATGCCGAATAGGAACATCAGAAGGAAGGAACAGAGATAACAGGGAAACAGTTTATGTGATACCACTTTAGAATTTTCTAGGATAGAAGACTTTAATCATTAGATTGAAGAAGCAGCCAGAGTCTTAAGCAGAAAAAATTTTTAAAAAAAAGCAAACTCAGACTCATTCTGATCAAATATCATCAAAACATAATATCCAAGACTAAAGGAAGTCTTTTTGTTTGTTTGTTTTAGAGACAGAGTCTCACTCTGTTGCCCAGGCTGGAGTGTAGTAGCATGATCATAGCTCACTATAACCTCAAACTTCTACGCTCAAGCCATCCTTCTGCTTCAGCCTCCCAAGAAGCTAGGATCACCAGTGAACACCACCACACCCAGCTAGTTTTTAAATATTTTTGTAGAGACAGCGTCTCACTATTTTGCCCAGGCTGGTCTCAAAGTCCTGGCCTCAAATAATTCTCCCTCCTCAACCTCCCAAAGCACTGAGATTATAGGTGTGAGCCACCGCAGGAAATCTTAAAAGCAAACAAAAGAGAGATTACTAAGAAAATCAAAAAAGACAAGTAGACCAACAGCAAAACATTTCATTAGCAACAACAGATGCCATAAAACGATGAGGTAATATTTTCAAAATGATGAGGAAAAATAACTAAGAATTCTGTATTCAAGAAGCAATGGTAAGTCAGACATTTTCAAACAAAGATTGAGAGGGTTTATCACTCTTAAACCCTGGCTGAACAAATTATTTAAAATTGTCCTTTAGTTTGGATTCCTTCTTGAAATAATGTTTTTAAAGCCATAAAATGTATAGGATTACAAAGGAAATAAATTCTATTAAAATACAGTCACTCTGGACATGCATATACAAAAAAATGAATTTAGACACAGACTTTTTACCTTTCACAAAAATTAACTCAAAATGGATGATAAACCTAAATGTAAAATGCAAAACTATGAAACTCCCGAAAGATAACATAGGAGAAAATACAGACGACCTTGGGTTTGGCCATGACATTTTAGCTACAGCACCAAAAGAACAATCAGTGAAAGAAAAAATTGATCAATCGGACTTCATTAACATTGAAAATGTCTGCTCTGTGAAAGACGCTGTTAAGATAATAAAAAGACAAGCCACAAACTGAGAGAAAATCTTTGAAAAACACATATCTGATAAAGGACTGGTGTTCAAAACATGTACAGGAGTATTAAAATGCAACAAGAAAACAAAAAATCCCATTAAAAATGGGCAAAAGATCTAAACGAATACCTTTTCTTATATAGGTTGCAAATAAGCATATGAAAATGCTTATTTTTCATATGTCTTTAGGGAATTGCAAGTTAAAACAACAACGAGATACCACTACACTCCTACCAGAATGGCTAAAATACAAAACACTGACAACACCAAATGCTGACAAGGATGTGGAGTAACAGGAACTCTCATCTACTATATTAATAGTTGGGAATGCAAAATGGTAGTCACTTTTGAAGACAGTTTGGCGGCTTCATAGAAACTAAACATACATATGCTTACCATATGATCCAGCAATCATGCTCCTTGGTCTTTACCCAAATGAGTTGAAAACTCATGTCTATAGAAAACATACATACGAATGTTGATAGTGACTTTATTCATAACTACCAAAACTTGGAAGCAACCCAGGTGTTCTTCAATAGCTCAATGGATAAATGAACTATGGTATATCTATATGGCGGAATATTATTAACAATAAAAAGAAATGAGCTATCAAGTCACTAAAAGACATGGAGAAACCTTACATGCATATTGTTAAGTGAAAAAAGCCAATCTGAAAAGGCTGCATAGTGCACGATTCCAGCTACATGACTGGAAAAGGCAATACTACACAGACCGTAAAAAGATCATTGGTTGCCAGGCAGTGGGAGGAGGGAGGAATGAATAGGTTGAGTACAGAGGATTTTCAGGACACTGAAACTATGCTATATGATACTGTAATTATGATCACATGTCATCAAGCATTTTTCAAAACCCACAGAATTTACAACACCGAGATTGAACCCTAATGTAAACTATAGACTTAAGTTAATAATAAGGTATCAATATTGGCTCATCAATTATAACAAAAGTACCACATTAATATAGGATGTAAGTAACAGGGGAAATTATATGCATGGTGAGGGAGAAGGGGCATATATTTGGAAACTGTGTACTTTTCCATCAGATTTTCTGTAAACCTAAAACTGCTTCCAAAAAAAAAAGTCCATTGATTAAAAGAAAATACTGGACAACAGTATCATGACATATGGGAATAAGAAAGTTAGAACATTCTAAGGTACTCATATTATTTAGAAGAAAGATAGAGATGCAGATCATCTTTAGACTTTTTAGTCAAGTGATACACATTAAAAATTTAAGAAAACCCACCAAATGAAGAGGTTAAGTAAAACCAATCTTTGTTGCAAAGCAAATCTATTACTTTTAACTGTGATGGCTTACCTGAGATTCCAGAACCTCCAACTTACATTTCCTTGCATGAAGAGCTTTACTTGGAAAAGCCCAATAATAATTAGAAGTTCCAATCCTCTCACAGTCAACCATACCATCATCAACTAAACTTTGAAGGACTTCCTTTACTGACATAGCAGCTGAGAGAGAGAATTTTTAGACTCCATGTTAAAAAAACACAATAAAATCAAAAGGCAAATAACCGGTGAAACACTTGCAAGAAATATTACAGATCAAGAGTTAGTGAGTTAATAAACAAGGAGCTCTTAAACATAGTATGCACAACAATGAAATTGCTTAATGACGCATTTCTCAGAATATATCCCCATCCTTAAGCAAAACATAACTGTATGAGGGGGTGAGGGGGTGGGATAAAGGATTAAGAATAGGACTTGAGGTCTAATCTTAACTCTTACACCAGTAACACTGGATGACGTTAGGGCAAATTGTTCTTTATGCATAAACGTTTTTCATCTATTAGATGTAATCATTTTCATACTTACTTTGGTATACAGTGGAATTCCAATGAAACATTACTTATGAGAAGTCTTTGAAAAGTAAAAAAACACTACAGAAATGCAAGGTTTTTTTTCCCCCGGTAGATTTTATACTAATAGTAGATCTAGCATTAGTGCTCAGTACATAATTTCAATAGTGTTACATTCTTAAGTCTCTTGCTGTATGGTATCTTTTTTTTTAAAAAAAGTTAATGTTGGCCAGTCGCGGTGGCTCACGCCTGTAATCCTAGCAGTCTGGGAGGCCGAGGCGGGCGGATTGTTTGAGCTCAGGAGTTCGAGACCAGCCTGAGCAAGAGCGAGACCC
>NW_012147819.1:1365991-1367400 GCF_000956105.1 Propithecus coquereli | reverse complement strand
AAAAAAACATACAAAAAATTCTGTTGAATGAACAAACAAGCTAACATTTCAATAAAGTCTAGAAAATTACTTTCTAAATTATAAATCTCAGATTCTTAGCTAAGGCATTATAATTTTTATCATTAAAAAGTATCAGGTAAAAAAGGAACAAAAGAACAAGGAAAGTAGTACAAGAGTAGATATCACAAGATGTGGTTACTTCAACCATTTCTGACTCTGAACAAAAGTTAGGTATGTCACCTGATAGAGATATTTACATTGTCTTTTGAGTACATATATGATTGGCAGCATGAGGGGAGAGGAAGAACTTTGAAATAACTGGAACTCAGTTGAGAGAAGTGGATATGATGAAAAGATGACAGTGTCATCATATCAGGGCTTCCAATTTTTGGTATCTTAAGAAATGAGAGAACTTTAAGCCTAGATTTAGTTACATTAACACCTAACATCATACCAATACACTGCAGTATAAGAAAATCATAGTTTTGATAAATCTGACTTCAATAATGCTAAATGGTCATAATTCACAGGTATATACTATACTGTTGGAATATGAATGAGAAAATTCAAATAACCTGTTAGGAAAGGGTTTCCTAATCAC
This sequence comes from Propithecus coquereli, assembly GCF_000956105.1. Lineage (NCBI taxonomy): Eukaryota > Metazoa > Chordata > Mammalia > Primates > Indriidae > Propithecus > Propithecus coquereli. Next base: position 1,366,799 of record NW_012147819.1, on the reverse strand, counting down.
AACTGACATAAATGTTGGATTAAATATAACAAAAACAAAATGTTAAGATATATAGCCAAGGTAAAAAGAAAGAAAGAAATTAGCTGGGTATGGTGGTGTATGCCTATAGTCCCAGTTACTCAGGAGGCTGAGGCAGGAGGATGGCTTGACACCAGGAGTTTGATGTTGCTGTGAGCTATGATGATGCCATGGCACTCTAACCTGGGTTACAGAGCAAGATTCTGTCTCAAAAAAAAAAAAAAAAAAAAGAAAGAAAGAACTACCTCCAGATGACAGAAATAAGAGAAAACAAAGTCAAAGCAGTCAGAGAAAGGTGATATTCTGTTCCTCAAGAAGTTTAGATGTGATACAGGCATTGGTGGCTAGGAGCTGGGATTCTAATACATACATGAGGAAAGCAGATGGGAAGGGTCACGAGACATGGGAAGCTAAAACTGAGCTCTTGTATATAGCTCAAAGTACTGGAGGCTCAAATACTAGAAAACTCCATGAAAAATAACAAGAAACTTACCTCTATCTTGCACTTCACTTGGGCATGGGGTTAAGTAGCCTATAGGAAAACAAATCTCTAGATCCATGCCATGTACAGACATGCACACTAAATTTTATATATTACTCATGAGATATTGGAACTGCAAGCCAGGAAATTAACATAATAATTGGTCCATAACTACTAAAGTACCCAGAGTCTCTCAAAGAAACAAGCCTGAAAACACTATATCACAAACCAGGGCACCTGTGGCTCCCACAGAATACTTATTGCCAAGCTGAACATAAGCTCATAAATAAAAAAACCAAAACACAAGGC
>NW_012147819.1:1311511-1354511 GCF_000956105.1 Propithecus coquereli | reverse complement strand
GATGGAATCACGCATTTTAGAGCTAGAAGATATTTTTCAATTATCTCATTCAATACCCTCAATAGAATTGAAAAAGGAGAGACTTTTGCATGAGCATACAATTCTTTATAGTTCTTGGGGATCAGAATGTAAAGAACATCTTCCCGTTGAAGTATAAAAACTAGTTATGGTGGATCAATTGGTAACATGAGATAATTAGCTTCTCTGACACTTTAATTTTAAGAAAAAACAAACAGTGCTTTGATTAGCATATATTACACTTCACAGACGTAGCAGCTCTAACTAAAAGCAAAACAGACAACTGTCAAGATTTGTTTACATCTAAGGTTTCATGGAAGAACTGTACCTAAAGAACAGGGAAATTATATCTGCCTATAGCTGCCTTCATAGCTGCCTATCAATCATTCACCTATACATGCTGCATGTTTACCATATGCAAAGCAAAATATTATGGAAGATATGCATTGCAATATTTAATCCTATGGTCAGAAAAAAAAAATCTACGTAGAATACTCCTTTCTATTGGTAATAAGCCTTGGTTGAAGTGGTAGAAAGAACTTAGATAACGAAAGTAAAATTATTTGAAAAGTCTAAAGTATACAATAATTAGAACAGAAATATTGTGATACTGTTATGAAAATCTGGTATCCATTTCTTCAAAATAAACTTGAAAAGGAAACTTCAATTGGATGGAAATTAAACTTCATAAAAATTTAAAATTTCTGCTCATCCAAGGGCACTGTTAAGAAACCAAAAAGACAAGTACTGACTAGAAGAAAATATTTGCAAAACATACACCTGACAGAGGTCTGGTACCCAGGATATTTATAAAGAACTTCTTTGAAGTGCATTAAAAAAAAAAAACTGATGGATGGATAAAGGAGTGGATAGATGAATATATATGTGATAAAGCAAATAGAGTAAAATGTTAATGGTAAAATATAGGTGATGGGCATATGGGTATTCACTGTTAAAATCATCTTTGCTGGCTTGAAAATTTTCATAATAAAATGTTGAAAAAACTTCATCTCACTACACCTAAGATTTAATTTCATCTTTACCTAAGATTTAATTTCATCTCACTACACCTAAGATTTAGTAAATTAAGGAAAATACTAAATCATCGGATTAGTGAGAATGTGAGATCAATTTTTGCACATCTGGGAATAAACTATTTAAACATAATACTTTAGGATCTCAGGGAACATGTAATAAATGACTGACTTTCAGCCTTTAATGCATTAGAAAATCTATTAATCAAACCTCTTTGCAAATACTTTAGATGCCCTAGAAAAAGAATATGAACTCATTGAGGCATCTGCCTATATGTAGTTACTAAGAAAAATGGCCGGGTATGGTGGCTCACATCTGTGATCCCAGCACTTTGGGAGGCCAAGGTGGGATGATTGCTCAAGGCCAGGAGTTTGAGACATAGTGCCAGCGACTCAGAAGGCTGAAGCAGGAGGATCACTTGAGCCCAGGAGTGTGAGGTTGCAGTGAGCTATGCTGATGCCACTGTACTCTAGCCCAGGTGACAGAGTGAGACCCTGTCTCAAAAAAAAAAAAAAGGAAAGGAAAGGAAAAGGAAAGGAAAGGAAAGGAAAGGAAAGGAAAAGGAAAGGAAAAGGAAAGGAAGGAAAGAAGGAAGGAAGGAAGGAAGAAAATAAACGAACGAACCCCAGACACACTGCACTGGCTGCCCTAGTGGGGTTGCTGTGTAAATAAATGGGCTTGGAAAGAACTAGCCTCAGAACTCAAGTATGGTCACTGAAGTGGACAGAGCAAATGATCTCAAGTAAATCTTTGTTCTTAAGGCTCCCCAGCATTAAACAGAGATAATACAGGAGAGATGAACACAATGGTTCTAGTTCTTTAAACAAAGCTATGTGTAAGATACTATGGAAGACACATAATACTAGATAACATTTACTAAAGCACTTACAACCTGGGCAGTGCTATGTTTTACATTAATGTTTTATACAGATTATCCCATTTAATTCCCATACCAATACTTGTGACTATTATTATCATCCTCTTTAATAAAGGAAGAAACTGAGATGTAGAAAGGTCAAATAACTTGCTTAAGGTTACAAAGCTATTGGGTAAAACAGACTCCAGATGTAAGTTCTCAATCATTGAGCTATACTGTAGTCATGTTCTTCCTAAGTGCAATGGGCAAAGAATTCTTTTTATATTAGCAACTTCACACACACACACACACACACGCATATACAGCCATACATATATGATTATGTCTACATCTCTTTCTCTCCATTTATATATTTATATAAAATTCTCTGGGTATAAGCATGGTCATTCTAGACTTATGTGCCAATAGAGAGCACTCACTTAAGTCTTTGCTAAGATAATTTCTAGAAAAACTCAACACATAGTTTATTGGTAGCCTATTTTGTGCCTCAAATAGCCTCCGAAGTTTCCTACTCTTTATGAGCTATCATTGTTACCAATGACTGTGTTTTAAAAAAGATTTCCAAAACTTTGCAGATGGCTCACTTATAATTAGAGGCAACATGGTTTGTGGTACTTCATTAGTGGGTTTTCTACTTTGATTAAAAAGATAATATATGTTCACTGTAGGTAACTGAGAAAATAAGAGTATAAAACAAAACCTACCTGTAATCTTGTCACTGTTAATATTTGTGATCATACTATATTGTTTTTAAATATTCTATATTTTCTACTTACCATTACCTCATGACATTAGTCTTTAAAAAGGGACTACTGTTCAAATCTAAATAAAGTTCTGTATCAAACCCTGGAGTAGCCATATTTGATTTTGTTGGAATTTTACTTGCCAGTTGCTACAACAGAATTAGAATCCAGATTCCAGAATCTAAATTCTAGAATCCATGCTTCTCACTCTGTACCACTCAGTTGTTTATTTTCTTTGAATGGTTTAAGGGCTTATGTCTAATGTTTATCAATTTTTGGTATTAGTCTGGATCCTGAGTATACTATATCCCATTCAAGAGAGAATGAATGAAATGGTTTCCATTACTTTTCCCAAATCTATTACACTTTTCAATTCCATCAAAAAACTGAAAGACTAAATAAATGAACAGCAACTGGTCAGGCTGTAATGTAGAAAAGGGAACAAGAATATATGAACTGAAGTCAATCAATCAATTAATACAATTAACTCCCAGCTTTACAGAAAAACTCACTGGTTACCAAGCTTCTTTAAGCTACTAATACTTATTAGTATCATAATCTTTAGTGTCATAATGTTATTGTGGACAGAGTTGAAAATTTTTCAGTCAAAAACAGCCAATGTTGATATTTGAGACAATTAACAATATTGTAAAGAACAAAATAATTCCCTCAACCACTCTCCCCAGCTTTCTAGTGCCTGATAGGAATCAAATCTGCTTTTCTTGCTCTGAGCCCCTAGGAAAAATATTTCAACTCAGCAGAAGAATAAATTATCACAATTTTCATATACAAACTTCATTAATTTATCTTAACCATATCATCATTATTAATATGATACTTTATTCTGAATTGCCAATGACTTTTAGGGAACAGTAAGATTACACTTAGAGGGCAAATACTTAAAAAAGAAATCCCCAGAATATTTTGCTTGTTTTTCTAAGACTCTGCCTTATCAAAATGAAAGGAACTTTTTATCAATTTAATATTCTATTTTACCACTTTTTCCTCATCTTACTCGCACCTGTATGTAATGAAAATGGTCGGTATGTTGGGGCCAACTAGGCTTTGAAGGTCCTGCAAAGCCATGTGAAGTCTGTATTTGTTTCTTTTTTTAGGTCAAAGGTTGGTTTGGACTTTAACCTGGAGGCAAAGAAATGCCATATAGCAACACAGTGAAGACAGCAGGCTCCAAAACCAGGTGCCTGGGTTTGAACTCTGGCTCTGCCACTTAGGAGTTGAAACTTTAACATACTTCCCATTAGTGTCAGGCACAAATATCTTGAATATACTAAGGAGTCCCGTGTACCATCAAACATGTGTTACACTATAGGCCGGGTGTGGTGGCTCACACCTGTAATCCTAGCACTCTGGGAGGCTGAGGCAGGAGGATCGCTTGAGCCCAGGAGTTTGAGGTTGCTGTGAGCTAGGCTAACGCCAGGGCACTGTAGCCTGGGCAACAGAGTGAGACTCTGTCTCAAAATAAATAAATAAATATATATGTGTGTGTTACACTATAGATAGAATTATAAATGCAAAGAGGAAGTATTTTGCACTCCCTCTAAAATCAGGTAGTCCCAGCTACTCAGGAGGCTGAGGCAGGAGGCTCACTTGAGCCCAGGAGTTTGAAGTTGCTGTGAGCTAGGCTAACGCCAGGGCACTGTAGCCTGGGCAACAGAGTGAGACTCTGTCTCAAAATAAATAAATAAAAAAATATATATGTGTGTGTTACACTATAGATAGAATTATAAATGCAAAGAGGAAGTATTTTGCACTCCCTCTAAAATCAGGTGAGCCTACCTATTAATAATAGTTTGAATCCTGGTACTATCACTACCAAAATGAGGATGGATGATAATGATATTACCTACCTTATAGTGTTGATGTAAGGATGAAATCAGATAATCTATCCCAAGTGCTTGGAACAGTGATTGCTACCTAGGCAGCGCTCAGTAGATGTGAGCTATTATCATTATTATTTTCAGGCAGAAAGGGGAGACAATTAAATGTATGCTTCAGAAAGATAATTCAGGTGCCAATACGTAGGATAGTCTGGATAGAAGAGACTCTACCAACAGTGGGATATGGTTCTTTCATATTTCACAACTCACAGGAATCACAAATGTTTGCAGAATTTTATCCATTCTTCAAGAAATTGGTCAGTATTGATCTCTAATGAAGAAGGGACAGTTAACATTGGATGATATATACTCAACATGAAAATTATACAAAATTCTAAAAATCTTAAGAAAAATGACTTACTGTCTCAAAAAATATTTCCATCATGCGGGCTCTCTTTTCTTCTGCACTCAGTCCTTTTTTCTTTGACTAAAGCACAAAAGTTAAAAAGTAAACAATGCATTTTTGAGGAACATTACATTTTAAAACAACTTGGTCTAAAACATTTGAAATTTTATGCATGGTCTTATCTGATACCAGCAGGTTTGATACTCTCAGAGACAGGCTGAAAGACTCATTTTAACTACGATCTGCCAACCCTATTGGTACATCTGCCAATATAATAAGAATTGTGACTGAGACAGAGTCCGACATTTTATAGAAATTTAATATTTATAAAATGAACCAATGATAAACCACTGCATTTACCTCCAAAAGGCTCACAATCTCTCAAAGAAATTAAATAGACATAACCACTTATAACTAATGAACAGCAACATGCACAAACTGCTACACAATATCCAGGACAGAATGAATTAATTCTACCACAGGTAGGGAGAATAGTTATCTAGGAAGGGTAGAGATTTAAAGAATTTTGGCAAAGTGAGAAACAGTGAAAAGCATATCCTGGGCAGACCACAAATAGCCACAGCATTATGGAAGTACATGGAATGCCCTAGAAAGATAGTTATTGAAGGGAATATGTAGGGGGAGTGGCAGATGGGAGGAGAAAGGTCTGGGACCAGGTTAGGCAAGGCTGAGTGCCCAGCTGAGAGAACTTTATTCTCTCAACAAGAAGCTACAGAGTAATTCCTAAAGCAGGGGAGTGATAAGATTAGAGTTACATTTTGATAAGCTAATTGTAGTAGCAATGTGGAGGAGGGTAGGCTAGAGGAAGGAAAAAATCTATCTAAGTAGAAAACGGCAGCCTACTCAGGTTACTATTATTCTGTAATACTCTTTAGCCAATTTGAAATTATGATAATATATAACTGAAATGTATAAGTTAATAATAAATTTTACTATATATTGTATATAGAACATATACCCAAAGCTAAAGTCCAAATTAAAAGAAAAAGGAGTCAAATTTCCTTCAACCCAAAGATTTGCCAAAAAAAAAAAAAAAAAAGCACTGGTTTTTAAGATTACAAGCTCATTTTTTAGAGAAACTAGCTGGGTTCCAAAGATTTGCCAAAAAAAAAAAAAAAAAAAATTGAGAACCATCATCTCTAGTTGTCTAATTCCACACTAATGCTTTTTTTTTCTTTGAGACAGAGTCTGGCTCCGTCACTTGAGCTAGAGGCTGGAGTACAATGGCATCATCATAGCTCACAGCAACCTCAAACAGCTGGGCTCAAGCTTTCCTCCTGCCTCAGCCTCCAAAGTAGCTGGGGCTACAGGCACGCACCACAGCACTGGGCTAATTTTTTCTGGTTTTCTTTTTTCTTTCTTTCTTTTTTTTTTTTTAATAGAGATGGGGTCTTGTTTTTGCTCAGGCTGGTCTTGAATTCCTGAGCTCAAGTGATCCTCCCACCTCAGCCTCTCAGAGTCCTAGGTTTGCAGGCGTGAGACACAGCGCCTGGCACACACTAATGCTTAAGTGATCTGTATCTTTCTCAAAAATTTTACAGGATCATAGGGGAACATAAATTGTTTGTCTACAAAGCAGACATGAAACAATTAAAGACGGACACTATCCAACCAAAAACTTCATCGGAAAATGTGAACTTATACAGATAGGGAAAGGGATTTGAAATTGCCATTCTGACTACACACCAGAGTACATGAATCTTTATTCTTCTTGCAAAACCTAGAGACCCACTAACTCATTTTCATAGCAATAGAATTATAAGGTGTTTCTCAATGAGTCATTTGTGTAAATAAACAGCTTCAAAGTTTATGTTTTTCTCTTCTTCCTGTCCACTCTCAAACACTGCTATTTCCCAGGGTTCAACTATCGATTCCTCATCTCCTAACACTTTTTTTTGAGACAGGGTCTTGCTCAGTCTCCCAGGCTAGAGTACAGTGGTGTCATCATAGCTCACTGCAACCTCAAACTCCTGGACTAGAGTGATCCTCCTGCCTCAGCCTCCCAAGTAGCTGGCACTACAAGTGTGTGCCACCACACCCAGCTAATTTTTCTTTTTCTTTTTTTGTAGAGATGGGGTCTTGCTCTTGTTCAGACTGGTCTCAAACTCCTGGGCTCAAGTGATCCTCCTGCCTTGGCCTCCCAGAGTGCTGGAATTACAGATGTGAGCCACTGGCAGTCATCCCAGGTGCCTTCATCTCTCTTACACGACATCCAACCAATCACCAAATTCTGGCCAATTTAAGTGCTTAACTCTTTCTCCAATCTGTCCTGTCTGCTCCATCTCTACTTCCACTACCTCAATTCAGGCCTTCATTACCTCTCTCCTGCATTATACCTCCAGTCCCCTAAACTGTGTCTTACCCTCTAAGTTCACATGCCACGCTGTGACAAAACAAACCTGACCATGCCTCTCCCTTGCTCAAAACCATTGGGATAGCGGCTCCCGACTATCCAGAAGTATCCAAGCACCCCCAGTATGACATAAAAGGCCATTTTAACCTGGCCCCAACCTACCTCTCATAGCCTCTTCCACCACTCCCCACCTCAAATTTTATCATAGCAACATGGAGAGCTAAGTAACTAGAGCTGTAATACAAAAACTACTTGTAATTCTCTATTTTTAAAAAATGTTGCTCCTCTACTTAGAACAAGCTCCCTTCTCGCCTACGCAAAACTCCAAAATGTCTCCCAAGACTTAGGTTAGGCATTCTCTCTCCAGGAGAACTTCCCCTGAGCTCGAAGACCAAGCATGTATTCCCAGAACTCCCCTTCATCAAATCACTTAGTACACTGAAAGAGGTGTTTACTTGTCTCTCAGAAGACTTAAGAACTTCTTCAGAACATGAACCGCCTTTGCTTCCCAGGACTTAGTGCCAGGTTACACAAAGCAGACATTTAAGGCCTGCCCTTACTCAGGACCATGAATCTAAAGCCCCCAACTCTAAAATTTGAGGCGGCTCAGGCTTGCAAGCCCACAACACCCACCACATTTCCACAGATCCGATACAGGGTGAATTAATAATGAGGAATTCAGTGATAACCAGGTACTGCCTTGCTTGGAGGGGTAAATCAGAGACAGACAGGCAAGCTCCAGGAAACCATATAGACCCGCTCACAAAACTTGGGGCTGAGCTAGAGTTCAGCACGGCTTTATTAGCCTCCCTTCGCTCTGGCCTCTGCAGTACTGAATAAATCAAGCATGAAATTCGTATCGGGTAGAAGGCTCCTTCTGCTCACATCCCTAGTCCAGTGAGTCTTAAACTGCCATATCTCAGGATCATCTCAGGAGCTTTTAAAAAGTTCATGCTGAATGAACTGAATCAGAATCTCTGGAACGCGGCGGCCTGGGCAGCATATTTTAAAAACCCTTCCCAGGTGCTTTAATTGTGCCCTGGCGGGGAGAACCCTGCTTTTCTCAGCCCAGAATCTGGAGGTCATGTCAGAGGCACTGAGCGGCAGCAAGAACCCCGTTAGGACTTTAGTCTATGGCTGCATTAGCAGAAAACAGATCCCAAAGTTTTAGGAAAGGCTCCTAACACTTTGGTATTATAAACAGCTTCTTGGCAAGTCCCTTGCACTCCAGAAGAATCTGCCACTCAGAGGCAGGCAATGAGGAGAATCAAGTATCCTGGGTCAGTTTTAGAAAAGCTCTCAACACTTGGCAGCTATGAAATGTGAATGAGCTGTATCATTCATTTATATTGTTTTCAGGCTGACTTATTCATCAGTCTCTTTTATGACTAGAAATAATTTTTTTATTATTATTTTTGAGACAGTGTCTCACTCTGTTGCCCGCCTGGGCTAGAGTGCAGTGGCCTGATCATAGCTTACTGCAACCTCAAACTCCTGGGCTCAAGGCATCCTCTCACCTTGGCCTCCCAAAGTGCCTGCGATTACAGTCGTGAGCCACTGTGCTCAGTCCTAATTTTTATTATTAACCACAGTAGGAGAACAGCATGGCCAGAATTAAAATAAGTAAAATAAAAGGATACCATATCAATACTCACATTTAGAAATTTCTCCCCCCAAAATCGAGGATCATTTAATACTTAAAAAACTAGAAAAAAATCTCCTGATAGTGTAAGTCAGAGATGCATTCAAATTAGTTAGTAATAAGATTCAAAACTTGACCTGAGGACTATGAAGCTTCCTGGTTGATCAAAGTATTTTAAACCACTTTAAAAATCATGTTTCTAAGGAACCTTCTCCAATGAGGAATTATGAAATTCTTAAAGTCAGTCCTGACCAATTACAATAAAATTGAAAAATTAAAAAGTAGATGCCATCTGCTGCCCTCATAGTTGAGCACTGTACTTCCCCAATTCCAAAAATATGCCTGGACTTATAATAACTGTTTACCCAACAAGACCAACCAAATCGAAACAAACACCTATTAATTTACAATCAATCAAAAGTTTATCTTTGATCATCATAACACCTAATTTATTTCTGATCATATATAAAGCACAGGAAGGGCCAGGCACTGTGGTTTATGCTTGTAATCCCAGCACTTTTGGGAGGCTGAAGCAGGAGGATCATTTGAGGCCAGTTTGAGACCAGTCAGGGTAACATAACAAGACCCCTTCTCTTTAAAAAAAAAAACTTAGCCCGGCATGGTGGTGTGCACCTGTAGTCCTACTCAGGAGGCTGAGGCGCAAGTATCAAGGTTATAGTGAGCTATGATTGTGCCACTGTACTTCAGCCTGGGTGACAGAGCCAGACCCTGTCTCAGAAAAAAAAAAAAAGGAAGTACACATAAGACGTTTTATTTAATTTGTTTTGATTTTTCATTATCAGAGGCAAGCATTTGAAAAGAGTTAACAGCACATTAAACCATTCAGTAGTACAAGGTGATTCATGTGTAAAGAGACATTAGGTCAAAGTTATATTTGTGCTGCACAGTTCTCAAGACAGTAGTCAGTTATATGAGGCCAGCAACTCTATAAAGAGAAATACGATAACAGAGCACTGGTAACAGATCTGTTTTAACTGTGATCCTGTTTGGCTTCTTAGACCATTTTATGCCCAGGTGGCTGGGTTGTTAGTTTAACCACAAAGAAGCCGTTATCAGTTATAATTACACCTGGACAAGTATCTTCAAATAAATACCGTATAACTAGATCCTTGTCCACTATTAATTAGCTGGGCGAAATAACGGCCACTTAACTAAATGAAGATATTAAAATCTTAGATCCATTTAATTAGCTGTTGATTCTCTGCCAACAGAAGCAGGGAAAAATAAAAGAATGAAACTTTGAAGGTTTATGAAAATGATTTGATGAGCAGAAAGACATTAAGCTCACAAAGAGAGAGACAACTGGGAAATCTTCCCAGGGCTTAACCCCGTTATGGCATACGAGGACGACTAATTCAGCGCGGCGGTTCCTAATAAAGCGACAGACTCCCTGCGGAACCAGCAGTCCGAAGCACAAGAGCAGCGACCACTGGTAAAAATCAACGGATTTTCTCAGGAATCATATAACCGGCCTAAAGCGAAGACCCATCAGGTTACTTGTGAAACAGTGAGCAGTTCAGAAACGCGCTCTGCATGTCACAGTACATAAACCGCCCAGCCGTGAACCGCCAGGAGAGGGGCCCCGCCTTTGCAGCTCCAGCGCTCGCTGCCCCGCGCCCGCCCGCTCGCACTTTCTTCCGCGTTCTTAAGAAGGGGCTGCACCACAGGGGGCCGAAGCCGGAGGCGTCGGGGACACTAGTTCTCAGGAACCTTGTGATCTTTATGACAAGTCACTGAGTTGGTGAGATTCTCGGGTCACGTTCGCGAACGCGTCCCGTGTTCTAACCTAACTCGCCCGCCCGGACGGGCCCCGGGGACAAACGCCGAGTGCAGATGTGCGGGGAGGCCGTGGACGCCCCCGCAGTTCCCGGCTCGGGGCATAAGCGGCGGAGGCAGGTGTGCGGGCGGGCACGCCGGCGAATTCGGGGTGGTCACGGCGACGACCTGACGGGCCCCTCAGCGGAAAAGCCCAGGGCCGGGTGGCCAGCGCCAGGCCAGGGTGCCACGCTGCCGCGGAGATGTGAGGCCCCGACGCTAAGGAGGAAGGAGACCTGGGTCCACGACCCCAGTTCTTACCATGGCGCGGGGGTTTCCGGTGGCGGAGCCTGCGCGCGGGACGAGGGGCGGAGCGGGCCAGGCGGGTTTGACTTTGGCGCCGAAAACTCGCGAGGGCGGAGCAGCGAGAGGGAGGAGGCATGGAAGGAGGCCGACCCTCGCTCGCACGGCGCACAGCGCCCCCTGTTGGCTTCTCCGAGCGGCCGGCCGTGCCCGGGGCGGGGTCGGGGCGGGGCCTGGGCTGGGGCCGCGCGTCGGTCTCTGCTGCGTTCGTGTTGTGTGGCAGCGCTGCTTCCGCCTCCTCTGTGTTTTGTGTTGAATGTGACTTTTTTTTTTTCTAAGGAAGTCTTGAGCCCTCGCTTTTACCCTCGTTTTCTCGGCGCTGCGGAAATATGGCCTAAGTTTGGCTTAAATTTTGCAGCTGGGGAAGGAAACGCTGCCTTCGTCCGGATTTGTCCAGTCTGGGGCGGACTAGATTCCTTTCTCGTTTTCTAATATTGCGCATTCTCTTCCCAACCACTATCCGCCGTTTTTCTAGCTTTTAAAAATCTGTTTGTATTTGTCTTTCCCTTAAGTTTTTAAAAAAGTAAACAACAGGATGAATTTCAAATCAAAACAGCCCAAAATATGTTATACTTCATGACTTTAAAACATGCGATTCAGAGCAAAAGCTGAGTCTTCCCCTCGTGAAAAGAAAATAAAAGTCTCAGGGCTATCCCCCTCGCCCCAATTCCTTATGCAAAAAAGAAGATAAAGCCTCAGGCACTTGTGAAGAACTGGCCTCACAGGTCATTCAGCAAGGAAATTCCTTGCTGACCTCCCAAGAGCAAGGACATGCAAATAGCACCTAAAACTAAAGCCTGATTCCACACTAATAATGAATTACAAGTTTATTTTTACAGGTAACAACTGGGGAAACACTGAATCAGACATTCTTCCACCTATCCAGGGACATCTACGTAATTGATGCTTCCTTCACTCCCTTTTTCTCTTCTAGCATTCTCCTTATTTTATGTAAAATGTAGATTTCCTGGGTCTCACAGGAATGTAACCACTTTGCCTCATTAGTCCCCATCCCCCCTTTTCCTTTTTTCTGTATGCCTTTAAAACGCTGAAGGTTCCAACTTCCCCTTCGGGAAAAACAGCCACAACTCTGGCGGTTGGTGTTTTTCCTGGGCACTTCCTCACCTGTGTCTTAATAAACCTCCGTTGACTGAGATTTTAACCTCAGTCGATTGTTTGGGTTGACACCCTGAAGTGCTAAAAAAATTCACTGAAATTTCAATTACTTTGAAAATTATTACGATGCTTTGAACCATTTTAAAGTATCATCATTTCACTAAAGGCAGAGTAGCATCTAAGATAGGAATTTGTAGCCCCTGTTACTTCTTTCGGAAGCAGGAAATGGGGTAGGTTGATTGGCATAGCATTCCACTAATTCAGTTTTTCCTGGAGGCATTATACCATACTCTTGATGGTACATGAGATAATTTAAAAATAGTAAATGGGTAGCCTTTTAATAAATGTTTTCGTATGTACTAGAAAAGGTATAATGAGTACATCATATCCTGGATTTCTTATGCATTGGTCAAGATACCACTAAAGGAGGTATGTCAGTAAAAAAAAGAAAGTGAGGTTTAATAAAAACACTAAATAACTGCACTAGTGATATATAAATTTAACAAAAATCACGATGGTGTCATTTGTGGAAAGCCGTGCCTTAATCGGCTCTCAGATATGCCTCTTCTGCTTATGTTGAACATCAGTTCTTCACCTGTCTAAGACTTACCCATCCTTTAGAATGCTCAGGTGTTGCCTCCAGGAATCTTTTCCTCCCTGGCTCCCCACCCCTGCCACACAAGCAGGTCAGTCCCTTCTGTGGTACTGCAGCACTCTATACAGCTTTATGATAGCAACTTGCTTCACTTTCTGATCGTCTGCTTGGACTTAATCCCTACAATATCAAACCTGTTTCTATGACAGGGACTAAGCCAAACATTTTGATAATGCCAAGGCCGAGCCCAGTGTCTGACACATGACTGTTAACTAAAAAAACTAACGAGGCTTATACTTTGGATAAAGGAGAGTTTTATTTCTCAAAAAGGGTAGCAACCTGTCAGGCGGCCATTGCTACAGGTTGGGAAGCAGAGCCGGGGCCAGAAGCCTGATGCAGGTGCTTCAAAGAAGAGACAGAAGGGAACAGAATTTTACATTGAATGGGGTGGTCAAATATACATATTCAACAAGCTATAGGAAGAGTTATGAATATTTATGAAGGAAAATCATAGGCATATAATTGTACTTCATTTCTCCCATCGGGTCATGGCTGGGTGCTCAGTTTTAAAGTGTTTCTGGGGTCGCCTTGGCCAAAAGGGGTTCGCTCACTTAGCAGAGGGCTTAGGATTTTATTTTTTGTTCACATAACAATAAATGTGTATTAAATGGATACACCAAGTATTCAAGAATACCATCTCATTATTGACTTAAGGATACCTAGATAGGGTTTTTAGTTGAAAAACTGAAGGATATTTTACTTTATTAAAATCTTACTGCATTAAGTAGTGCTTTCTCTTCCGGGCCTGGTGGCTCACGCCTGTAATACTAGCACTCTGGGAGGCTGAGGCAGGAGGATCGCTCGAGGTCAAGAGTTCGAGACCAGCCTGAGCAAGAGGGAAACCCTGTCTCTACTAAAAATAGAAAGAAATTAGTCGGACAACTAAAAATATATAGAAAAAATTCGCCGGGCATGGTGGTGCATGCCTGTAGTCTCAGCTACTTGGGAGGCTGAGGCAGAAGAATTGCTTGAGCCCAGGAGTTTGAGGTTGCTGTGAGCTAGGCTGATGCCACAGCACTCTAACCCGGACAACACAGTGAGACTCTGTCTCAAAAAAAAAAAAAAAGTAGGGCTTTCTCACCAATAAACTTCTTAAATTATCTCACATATCATTCAGATGTCTTGAGACATCACATGTTGCTAACACTTCTCCATGGCTTTTATTTTCATTTGCTCTGTATTATAGCAATACTTTTAATCTTTCCATCTGGAATGTAAGCCCCTTAGGAGTAGGCACAGTAACTTACTCTTTGTAACCCTGCCTCACGTCTCATCGTTTCTGCTTGAGCGCTCTGTAGTCTCACCGTACTGAACTATTTGTTCTTCCCTGGACAATGCGTGCTCTCTTGCCCTCTTTAAGCACAACTGTGGGGCAAGTCTGAGTTACAGGGTGAGGCTTGGGGTACCTGTGAGGATCTGTACTCACTCAGCAAGTATCCCCACGGCCAAGGGAGTGTGATATTAAATAGCAAATAAAAACCACCATGACCGGTGAAGAGAAAGACTTCAAAAGAAAGGAAAACTTTTCTCAAGCTTCTTGAACAAGGGGCCCTGAATTTTCATTTTGCACCAGGCCCCATAAATTATGTAGTCAACTCTATATATATTCACTTATCTGTCTCATCCCAGTAGAATAAAACTCCATGAGAATAGGAGCTTTTCTTGTTTATTGCTATTCCGAAGTGACTAGAACAATACCTGAACATACTAGACTCAATAAATATTTACTAAGGAGGCAGGGCATGGTGGCTAACACCTGTAATCCCAGCACTTTGGGAGGCTGAGGTGGGAGGATCACTTGAGGCGGGGAGCTTGAGAGCAGGCTGGGTAACATAGCAAGACCTCATCTCTTACAAAAAATTTAAAAATTAGCTGGATGTGGGGGCAAGTGCCTGTAGTCCTAGCTACTCAGGAGGCTGAGGCAGGAGGATCACTTGAGCCCAAGTGTTTGAGGTTGCAGTGAGCTATGTTGAAGTGACTGCACTCCAGCCTGGGCAACAGAGCAAGACCCCATCTCTAAAAAAAAGAAAAAAAAAGATTTGCTAATGAGTGAATATAAAAGCAGTCCACAGTCTATTTCACCAACCAGGCTTTAAGTAAGCTCTTTGAGGGTCTAGGCTTCATTACTCATCCTTGTAGCCCTTCCACAAAGCTGGTGTACCACAGGTGCTTAGACTATAGCAACAAAAGAGACCCATAGGGGAGTAGGACATCAGATGTCAATTTGCTCATTTTGTCTCTAACTTATGCAAAATTGAACTCCTCTGCTCTGCAAAGGGATGCGACTAGCTTTAGGTGAAATGTGTCCCTGAGGCGCAATCTGAGATGCACTGAACTAAAACATGGGGCAAATAGCTTATGGAGTGCCTTATTCTCTCTCTTATTCTAAAAACCTCCAAAGAGCCCATGATGTCCTGCTTGGGTAAAAGAAAAAAATAAGTGAAGAATGGAAGTAGAATTCAATAATATTAATATTCACAGTTGACAGCTGTGTCATGTTTGGTCTTTTTCTAATTTCTGTTGTTTTATTTCTCCTTCCAAGACTAACTTTCAGAGTTTCAATCTATTCTGGACATTTTTAACCTTCATGAAAATGAAACAAATTTTTATTATGTTCCTGCATTGTTCACAAAGGATACCTAAAGCTTGATCTTGCATAAAGATAAATTTTAGTGTTCATTCCATCACAGCAAAACACCAATCAGAGATTTAATAATTTAAAAGCCTATATAGATAGATAGATATCTGGAAAAAAAGTTGTATGCAAACATGTAAACATGCAAAACAAGACAATAACTTGTTTACAATCAACAGAGACAGGATTCCCTTATAGGAGAACAAAAGAACAAGTACCAAATCTAGACACTGTTCATGATTGTGGGGGAGATACTGACCTGAAGATAAGGTTTAAAGTGACAACTTTGACCTTATGAATAGAGATTATGTTTAAGAAATGTTTCCTTCAAGTTAAGAAAGACCATGGAAACTGACTTCTCTGAAAAGATGTGACATATATACATTTACCATCAGGCTCCTCCAGGGATTGGAACTCCACAGGACTGTCCAGATGTGTTGAGGACTGCTTGAAAAGTGTGGCCATTAGCTTGTTAATAGAAGTTTTTATTGTAATGAACTCCATGTAATTAAATTTGGGCCCTAATGATAATGTTTGTAGTAAAGTCCATCTCTATCTAGTCTTTTACCCCCTAGAAATGTGTCTTCCATGACTGCCAGAATGCTTCTGTATCTTATGATTCTTTAAGGATTATAAAGATAGTGATTGTGATCTATTTTTATAACTTTCTAAATGTACATGCTGTATGTATGTGCTAGAATTCTCCAAATTCCTGTTTAAGATACATCCTAAATACTAACAAATTATTAGCGTGATATCCACCAAAAATTTTACCAAGCTTTTAC
Source organism: Propithecus coquereli (assembly GCF_000956105.1). Classification (NCBI taxonomy): domain Eukaryota; kingdom Metazoa; phylum Chordata; class Mammalia; order Primates; family Indriidae; genus Propithecus; species Propithecus coquereli. The sequence goes on along the minus strand of NW_012147819.1, from coordinate 1,338,248 downwards.
TCAGTAGTATAAACAGTTTGGTTGTGACATTGCTGTATTCCTCATATTCTAGAACATTCCTCCATTTCCCTTCACTTAGAAAACAATGTTAAATAAACAGACATTACACTGGAAATGGAGAAAACAAGCTTTATTATAATGATTTGAGATTTTGTGCATGGTAAAGAGATACATATGAATCTTGTTTCTCCTATGTTTCAAGACAAAGTTTTATTGTAGACTAAAGCATCCAAAATACTGTGGTACATATGTAGCTACGAACGTACAAACACTTTGATGCACAGCGTTCATTCTTTTCTTTAAATAGGCAGTCAATATTTTGAGTCATAAAAGAACAAATGATGAGAATATATCAGTATCAATGTCAGAGAGCGCAAGACTTAGTGTTCTATACACAAAACATAGGAAACAGACCTATAAAGATGGAATGTACAAAATCTAAAAAGAAAAAAAAAGGAAGCAAAAAAACCCTTCATACTCATACATAGGATTGAAAAGCTATAGAATTGAGAATGATATAAAGAATTTTATTACAAGAATACACTCCATGGATGACAGAACATTCCCATGTCATAAAGCAAAAGCACTGAGTTTAAGGCTGTGTTGCTTTCAAAAGTTAATGGAAGTGCTGTACATTCATTGGAACAACATAGCCAATTTATTAATCTATTCTAGAATATTAATTAATAGCTTTCATACATTCTCCACAAACAGACCACACAATCACTGCCACACGATTCGTCTTTAGAAAGTTTTTAAGATAGCATCATGATTTGTAGCTTACTGTCATTTAAAACAAAACAAAAATTTATTTATTTATACTAAACAAATCTTTAATGGGCACTTAGTTTTCCTTTATGGCAATACTAGATTCCTAGTTATCAAAAATATTAAAGTAATCATAAAGTTTAAAACCCTGCAACATTTACAGAAAGCAACAGTATTACGATTTTCGGTTTTAAGCAAAATTAGATAATGTTTGCATCAAACAGCTTCAATTTTATCCTACCTTGAAATGTCTCGTTTTTAAAGTAAACTAAAAATACTCCTCCCTTTTCAGAAGCTGGTGAGTAGAGAGGATACTATAGAGTCCAAATGTACAAAAAGATTTTTCCCATTTAATATAATCTGCAGGTTACCTGATGTTATTTACTATTTCCTCCAATTAACTCAGTAGGTATTACCAAAGCATTTACGTTAACGCTTCAGCGTTAAGGATCCACAGATACTTGCTAGTGCACTGCTATTCTGGTTAACTCCATGGTGGGACAACATACCCTGTATATTTAGTAGTGGAAGCAAGTGTGTTCTAGTTACATGGATCTGGAGTATTTATTTGCCTCAAATCTAGTCAAGAGTAAATTAAAATAGGAAACTTGGGAACTTGTTAAGTTCTGGAGGCTGAAGTTTGATCAAAATTCTAAGTATCATTTAAAAAAATGGCAAACAGTCATAAAGGCTTTGTATCCTGGATGGTCAAGTGACTCTCGGCCTCCCCATGTCCAGCAAGGGGAGTTCTGTATCAGGAGGGAATGCATCGTCACTGACCTTGAAATCCTAACTGGCAATATTTTGCCATAAGTGCCCAGGGGAAATCTGAATGAGTTATTTTTCAGTGCTACTTATCATGAATGTATGACAGGTTCTATACACTTGACAGAGAGAAATCAAACAACAATGGTAGCCCAGAAAAAAGCCACTTATTTTAATATCCTTCTCAGTTTACCAGAAACCATTTTCCATAGAATGCGACAAAATTTCATTTAAATTTTGTCTATTTGTATCTTATCAGCAGCACTTTTCCCTCAAAATATGGTGACCAAGAAATACAGTAAATGCACATATGTATCCAAATGTGAAATGTTATCTATACTATAACATATATGATTACATATTTTTTGGGAAAAATATAGTGTTTCCTGGAGTGCCCGTAGCATGTGTTTTAGTAACAGATAGTGGAACAGGTCTGAATTAAACTATTTTTTCATTCCAGTTTCTGCCAATATTGACATGTAAAAAAATTAGCTTTGTATTCAGTTTACTATTGAGATATCTAGACTGATATATGGCAGGTGGTTAGTTTATAAGTTAATTTCTAAGTTCACAGATATAATTTAAATGTTATGCAAAAAAAAAAAAACCTCTTTAAGTAAACTAGTTTTAAGATCAATAACCTGTGACAGAACCTAAACAGGAAGCCATTTTTACTCGTGAAAATAAACTAAAATTAATTTAACCAATTTAAAATTTTCAGCCGGGCGTGGTGGCTCATGCCTATAATCCTAGCACTCTGGGAGGCCGAAGCGAGAGGGTTGCCTGAGCTCAGGAGTTCGAGACCAGCCTCAACAAGACCCCCGTCTCTACAAAAAATAGAAAAATTAGCAGGACCTCGTGGCACGTGCCTGTAGTCCCAGCTACTTGGGAGGCTGAGACAGGAGGACAGCTTGAGCCCAGGAGTCTGAGGTTACAGTGAGCTACAATGATGCCACTACTGCACTCTAGCCCAGGCGACAGAGTGAGACCCTGTTTCAAAAAAAAAAAAAGTTTTCTTTTAAACAGTCTAGGAACTATCAAGAGCCTAGCTTATCTTTTATGCAGAATGTTAGTAAACAGCAAAATGAAATTCCCTCCGCAAAATGTATGCTCTCTGGGGGCAGGAATTTTTATGTGTTTTATCCATCACTGTAATCCCAGTGACTCCAGGAGTGTCTGGCACCTAGTAGGTACTCAGTAAATATGAATGTTTAAATTCAAAGACTTACTTCACTGACCTTAGTCAGTTTAACATTCTAAAAATGTTACTGAATTTTATAACTTTATCACAGGCAGGCTCAAATATTTTTAAAAACTCTAACTAAAAAAAAAATTGAACCTAAATATAAATCTTCCTGAAAAAAATTTTTTCAGAGGTTGATTTGGGCATCATAAATTTAATAGACAATTGGAAGTAGCTAGATTTCCCTTCTAAATTTTATCTAGAGAATGAATGAATTATAAATTAATAAGCAATAAACATCACATTCATATAATTATACATATGGGAAATGTTTTCATATAGTATAGTTCTAAGGTGCTTTCAGTGAAAAAGATCCTAAAGTCATTATTGAAAATGCCAAACATGACGTCCTATTTGGTAGAACTGAGTAGAAAATTAAACAGTGGAAATAGACCACATCTTATTTTATGTTACCAATGACAGATTAACAATTAAATTATTCTTAACATTTCTCAAAATGCATTTATATTTAGTTTAAATTAAACGTCACTCAAATTCAACTTTTCAGCCGGGCACGGTGGCTCATGCCTGTAATCCTAGCACTTTGGGAGGCCGAGGCGGGAGGATTGCTTGAGGCCAAGAGTTCAAGACCAGCCTGGGCAATAGCAAGACCCCGTTTCTACAAAAAATAGAAAAATTAGCGGGGCATGGTGGTGCACACCTGTAGTCCCAGCTACTCAGGAAGCTGAGGCAGGAGATCACTTGAGCCCAGGAGTTTGAGGTTGCAGTGAGCTATGATGATGCCACTGCACTCCAGCCCTGGCAACAGATCAAGACCCTGTCTCCAAAAAGAAAAAAAAAGAATCCAGTTTTTCTTTTGACCTTTTTTTCTCTCTTTTTTTGAAAGCACAGAAGGTCATTTTCTGACCAAAAGTCAGCCATCATTCCTGGAAAATGGCAAAAATTAAATCTGCTTTAGGGCTTGCTCCAGTAGGACGGCTTTAAACTACATAGTAAAGGAATGTGCTGAAGAATGGCTGGACAATGCTTCTGTCTTTCAGAGTGCTGCCTATTTCAATACACCAAAGATTCATCTATATATATAGATATATATATAAAATACATTCTATCTTACCCTAATCATGTATACATAGTCCCTTAACACCTCTACTATTCATTAAACAATGATAAATAACCATAACATGCCCTTACCTGTAATGCTTTCAAGATAACACAACTTTGGTAACACCTGCTTTCTAAGGGGAAATCATTAATCAATCACATGCCTTTGGTTGACACCATCAGTCCTCCAAAGGGCTACTTATGGCTCTCTGTCCTAGGATACTGGTGTCCTACTACATGTGCTGACATTTTGCAGGAGATAAAGCTTTCGCTTTCATGAAGTGGAAGATGAGAGACACATGTGAAAACATGGCACATAAAACGTGACTTTTTCTTGATTACAATCCAGTGCATTAATCTGGAGTTAATGGGGCAGTTTGTTTACCAAAAGGTAGCATTACTTTTGTAATATGCTTTTCAAAGCACTAGGAATTCCAGGTTTCCCTGAAGATGTACTTTGTTTTTGAACGCTAGGTTCGCAGGAAAGAGGTGGTGAAAACAACGCATGAAAACAGATCTTTGTCTAACCCAGAAAGGTTGGGAAATTTGCATTGATTCTTAAGTGCTAAACTCAAGAGGCCTGCTAATCAGAGCTGGGAGGATTTTGCAAGACAGCCTTACTTTTTCTAAAGTAATTTATATGTAGTTGTTGATAACCAAAAAATGTCACAAGAGTAATACCTACTGTAAAAGTGAGGTTAGAAGATTCCCTGGGTCTTGCGGCCTAGGTTAAATAAAGTATACAACTACAACAGATTTTGTTTCTGTTCTGTTTTTGGAAGCTCTCTGCAAAAGCTACCATTCACAAGATTAACAAATACCTTTACATATTCTAGTTTTTTTTTTTTAACATTTGTTTGATTTGCAAAATTAGTTTAACTACATAAATCCTGTCCTTTAAGCCATAGTTCACAGATGTAAAACTTTGCAGTTTTTATAGATTCAGTAGAAGAGGTTTGTTTTTTAAACCCTATAGGTGAATTATGGAAATTGTATAAGCAGTTTTTAAGGAATCTGTTACATTCAGAAATAACCTTGGAAAGTTCACCAATGATTCCTTCGAGCATAGAAAGTCTAGTCATAATCTGGTCCCGCGTTGAGAAGTCCATTCCAGTTTATAGTGCAAGGCCTTAGTACGGGTTGTCCATCATGACTGCCCGTCATTACTGTAAGTATCGATAGACCTTGAAGCAGTGATTCCCAGAGTCTGCAACCACAACATGGCCATCTGAAGTTAGGGCCAAGCCTTGGGGTCCATAGAGTGGGTCAGCAGATGTGTTAATGTAGGACAGAAATGATCCACTCCCATCAAAAACCTGTAAAAAATATGAAGTCAGAACGTTATAGGAGAAATTATAGTAATATGCTGAAATATGAGTTAGAAAACCCTTGATATTAATGTTTTTAATAAAAAGTATGTAAGTAACCCCCTAGGTTTGTTTAGGTCACTATCATATCTACAATCCTTCTTTCCACTTATCTTGCTTTTTCTCCTCTCCCTCTGAATGCCCCGTCGCTGGAGTAGAATAAGCCATTGGCTACCAGATAGATCTCCATCACTACTGTGGTCATAACAAGTATTTGGCTAGGAATGGCCCTGGATGGTGCTTGAAAAATGAATGACCCTTACTTTTCATGCTAAGCCTTCATTTTTTCCCCTTCCAGCCTCAAGTCTCCCTTTCATCCCTAATCATAAGAGAGAAAAACCAGCAACTAGACCAAGGAAGAATGGTCCTGAGTCATAATATGCAATAAGAGAGGGGTTTTTTTTCCCCTGTTCAGAAAAGAGTAACTTGTAAGAAGTCAATGGTTCAACATGTATAGTCATTTCTTGATATCCAGGGGGTTGGTTCCAGGATGCCCAAGGATACCAAAATCCACGGATGCTCAAGTCCCTTGTGTAGTACTTGCATATAACCTATGAACATCCTCCTGCATACTTTAAATCATCCGTAGATTACTCATAATACCTAAACAACGTAAATGCTATGATATCTTGAATTTTTTAAAAAATTTGTATTATTTTTTATTGTTGTACTGTACTGTTGTATATTTTATTGGTTTATTTTTCAGAATACTTTCAATCCTCAGTTGGTTGAATCCCTGGATAGAGAGGGCCAACTGTACATTTGGACATGAAATCATCTTCTTTTGGTCAGCTTTTGCTATGATGAAATAAAAGGAATAAATCCAGGCCCTTAGACTTCTTCATAAGGTCCAGGCTGGTTTCTTTTGGTCATTTTGTTTGGCCTACTTGGTGCTTTAAAAAGCAAATGTAACTAGGTAGGTGCTATCAGGGCCACAATGCAAACAGCTTAGCATCTGTGGTCCTGTATAGAACTGCTTTGTGAACTTAGTTCCCTGCCTGGCTTCTGACTTCTGTAGTATATCAGACCTTTGATATACTTCTCATGAGATATAGAATGTCTCTTTCAATGTAAATGTCCATCAGAATATTAAGACAAATATATAGAAGAAATAAAAACACTTGGTGTTACATTTATCATCTTTTTTCTTTTCTTTTTTTTTTTTTGAGACAGAGTCTGGCTCTGTTGCCCTGGCTAGAGTGCCGTGGCGTCAGCCTAGCTCACAGCAACCTCAAACTCTTGGGCTCAAGCGATCCTCCTGCCTCAGCCTCCGAAGTAGCTGGGACTACAGGCATGTGCCACCATGCCTGGCTAATTTTTTCTATATATATGTTTTTAGTTGTCCAGATAATTTCTTTCTATTTTTAGTAGAGACGGGGTCTCGCTGTTGCTCAGGCTGGTCTCGAACTCCTGACCTTGAGGGATCCACTCGCCTCGGCCTCCCAGAGTGCTAGGATTATAGGCGTGAGCCACCGCGCCTGGTGCCACCGCGCCTGGCCTATAATCTCAATTCTTTTTCTGACAAGTAGATACCTATACAGGTTGAGTATCCTTAACCAAAATGCTTGGGATCAGAAGTGTTCTGGATTTCACATTTTTTTTAATTTTGAAATATCTGCATATATATAATGAGATATCTTGGGAACAGGACCCAAGTCTAAACATGAAATTCATTTATGTTTCATATACACCTTTCCACATAGCCTAAAGGTATATTTTTAATAATTTTGTGCATGAAATAAAGTTTGTATTAAGTACTTATGTGTGGAATTTTCCACTTGTGGTGTTACACTGGCACTCAAAAAGTTTCAGATTTTGCAGCATTTTGAATTTCAGATTTCTGAATTAGTGATGTCCAACCTGTATCAGATTTGAACTGCTAATCATTGCTGTCCTCACAGGGACATCTGAATGCTGCTAGACTTAATCAGTGCACTCTGGGTTCTTAGGTGCACAGAATACGGCCACACTGGCAAGGATGAATAATAGCACCTGCTGTAAATGCACGTTTAGAACAATGAAGGTGTATACACAGAGAAACGGGAGATAAGAATAGTCTTTCTTCAACTGGACGATTTTAAAGGTTTGCTCTTAATTCAGAGTAAAAATCAAAATTCTCTTGTGCCATAGATCCCTTTGGCAATCTGGCAAAGACTATAGGCCCTATCTCAGAATTGTGTTTTGTTTTTTTTTTTTGAGACAGAGTCTCGCTCTGTTGCCCTTGCTAAAGTGAGTGCCGTGGCATCATCCTAGCTCACAGCAACCTCAAACTCCTGGGCTCAAGCGATCCTACTGCCTCGGCCTCACGACTAGCTGGGACTACAGGCATGCGCCACCATGCCTGGCTAATTTTCTCTATATGTTTTTAGTTGTCCAGATAATTTCCTTCTATTTTTTTTTAGTAGAGACGGGGGGTCTCGCTCTTGCTCGGGCTGGTCTCGAACTCCTGACCTTGAGCGATCCATCCGCCTCAGCCTCTTAGAGTGCTAGGATTATAGGCGTCAGCCACCGCGCCCGGCCTTTTCCTTCTGTTCTAATACAAGCATTTAGTTCTATTGATTTCTCTCTCAGCATTGTGTTTGCTAAATTCCACAAATTTTGATATGTAGTATTTGCAGTTTCATTCAGTCCAACACATTTTAAAATTTTCCTTGAGACTTACTCTTATTTAGCATAATAATATATTAAATGCATAAAACAAAATACATGGGATTATAAAGAAAAACAATCATATTAAAATACAGTTATTGGCCAGGTGTGGTGGCTCATGTCTGTAATCCTAGCACTTGGGGAGGCCCAGGTGGGAGGATCACTTGAGTCCAGGAGTTCGAGACCAGCCTGAGCAACACACTGAGACGCTGTCTCTACAAAAGATAGAAAAATTAGCTTGTCATGGTAGCGCTCGCCTGTAGTCCCAGCTACTGGAGAGGCTGAGGCAGGAAGATTGCCTCAGCCCAGAAGTTTGAGATTGCAGTGAGCTATGATGATGCCACTGAACTCTAGCTCGGGCAGCAGAGCGAAACCCTGTCTCAAAAAAAAAAAAGTTATTAAAATATTACTAAATTATGATATAGTAATATGGGTATTTTTTAAAACTAGTACATAAAACAAGAAATAACAATGGATTTGATAACCACTATAATTTTGAAGTAGTGATGAGAATTAATAATTTGAGATGTCTGCCACAACTAATACAGATATGAAAATTTCTGTGATTGTGGTTACAAAGTCATAGGTATTACTAAAATTATTGTGCTTGTTCCTATATTCATAATTAAAGGAAATGATAATTTTCTGCTAGAGGCTAATAAAAATAATAAAGTAATATTTTCATTCAGTGGCCCTCTTGAATTCTATCCTCAAACCCTTTGGGGGTCTGTGGGATCTATGTTAAAACCCCCAGAGTTAGAGGGTTTCACTCTGGTAATATGCTGTCTTTTTTCTACTCTTTCCTGCTTAGTTTGGTCTTTCTGATGACATTATCCAGGATCTTATGATCTAACCAATGGAGAACAGAAAACATTCCAATCTGGGGGACAGCCAGTTCTTCCCTTTTAGCAAGTACCAACCACTCTAACCATGTACATTAGCATTTACTGTACCTGGATCCTGCTGTTCCCCCAGTCTGCTACAATGATGTTTCCATTTGCATCCACTGCTACGCCTGTCGGAGCATTAAACTGTCCATTTCCTTCTCCATTTGAGCCAAACTTCAACATGAATTCTCCTTCCTGATTAAACACCTATATGAAATATTTTAAAATTATTTTATTTTAAATTAAAATAGTTGAACCAATATTATGGATTTTTAAAATATCTATTTGAGCAGGTTGTTTATCACAACACCTATGATTTAAGTCATTCTTAAAAAAGAAAAAAAATCTACAAACTAGACCACACTATGATTTGTTCCTCCCCAATTTACTGTATAAATCTGATTTATCATTTGCTGAATCACCACTTCTCTTTTTCTGGCCCATATCTAGTTATTAAATACTTATGTGAGAAAGACTTTTACTATAAATTATAAAATACTAGACAAATACAAGGCAAATATAGACAAATACAAGTAGAGCTATAATTTTCAACGATATTATTCTTTCTGCCTTTAAATAAATAGCTAAATTTCAAGGATGAGCATTATATTTATATTTGTAACAGGATGGATGATCATTCAAAGTTGGATCAGAAAGTAGGAGCTTTTTGCTAGACCCAAGGCTCACAATTTATTACCATTTGACTGCATCAATATAACAAGAAAGAGTAAGCTGGACTTCATGCTTACACAGGAGAAATTCATTGCGTGTGTGCGTGCACATGTGTCATGGCAGCAGGTGACAAATAAGAAAAGGGCTTTTTAATTTACCCTCAGAAGATATTTTAATTAAAATAGAGAGATTATAGATTCTAGGCTTTGATGGATAGAGCCTACTGAGAGAGGAGAAGCTGTTAGAGGTGAAGGGCTAAACCGAACTCCTATACAAATTCCCTACCTGATATAGTCAAGCAGTGGGAGGCTGTGGTTAATTAAACATTCTTGTTAGTAGAGCATTACTCTCTCTATACATATCCAATACAGATTACTGATGGAGAGAATTGAATCTTAATGTGTATAATTAGACGGCACTACTGTAAGCACATAGTAAGCATAATTTTATCTTGATTCAGATGATACCTAATGTTTCCAGGACATCATTTTAAACTTGCCTTATCATAATACCTAGATGCACAGAAATGTCATTAACAAATCAAAAAGTACTATGTGCAAGGCACCTGGAGAGTAAGGGCTCCTCAGTTGCGGAACTAAAAGCGTTCTCGCTGTATTTGAACATAGGTCCAATTTGAGGACGATCTCAGGACCTTTCAGAGATTCTCCTATTGCCATCTCTCATCATGAAAGATTAAAATGACTAGTTCTTTTAGCTAAGCACATTGGGAAAGTAGGACACTTCCATCTCTAAAGGATAAACTTACTCTAAGATGAAGAAGAGAAAAAAGAGTCATGACCACCTTCTGAATTAATTGCACACTTGCCAAATAAGCCAGCTACCTCTTTGGTTCTTTAGAGAGGACAGAGACAAGAACAAGCCAGCTTTTACTAAGATGCCATGTTTTAACATCTTTCTCTGACTCTTTCTGTCCTCTTGTTGATAAAACATTCTAGTTTTAAACACCAATGGAAGTGTGTTTATGCTGGTGAGGACACAATTTATTATTCTCTGATCTTTCTGTTATTGGTTCCTACAGATAATCTTTTGTTTGTATTTATCTTTCTGGGTCAGTATGTTTTCACTGGCATCATACAAATTGTTTAAGTGCTCCTGCTTCATTTTGGAATAATGGAGAATGCCAAATCTAGTCTTGTTTTTCCATGAAAAGAAACTATAGGCCGGGCGCGGTGGCTCATGCCTGTAATCCTAGCACTCTGGGAGGCCGAGGCGGGCGGATTGTTTGAGCTCAGCAGTTCGAGACCAGCCTGAGCAAGAGCGAGACCTCGTCTCTACCAAAAATAGAAAGAAATTAATTGGACAGCTAAAACTATATAGAAAAAATTAGCCGGGCATGGTGGCTCATGCCTGTAGTCCCAGCTACTTGGGAGGCTGAGGCAGTAGGATCGCTTGAGCCCAGGAGTGTGAGGTTGCTGTGAGCTAGGCTGACGCCATGGCACTCACTTTAGCCAGGGCAACAAAGTGAGACTCTGTCTCAAAAAAAAAAAAAGAAACTATATTCTGCATATAGCTTAAAAAAATTAGTGAGACTACTTGTTAGCACTGACCTGTCGGTATGTTTTTTACATTTACCAACAGACAAGTGACCTGAATTCGGAATTATTGCTAACTGCCCAGTATTACATGGGAAACAAAAGCCCAGTTATTCCATAAAAGTTACATGGCAATAGCTATTAAAAAGAAGAGGAAAAACAAAAAGGCTACTTTCTTAAATAAGAGGACAATTGAGCTTAAATAATCTGCTTCTACTGTACTGAAAACCTGAAGAGTTTTCAGAATCTTAAGAATTATAAATTTCTCACATTTTCTATTTTTCTCACCTAAAATGCCATTTAATTACTTAAAAACTATTCAGATGAAAACATACTAAGAGGCAGAAGTATGAACTGAAATAGTTTTTCACAGCTTTGGTTTTTATAATATTTCAAGTAAGTTTTTAAAATAATCTTGATGATAATCCTTTTTTGATTTCAAAATTCTGCTCATGACATATACCACTTGGAAGTTTTTCCTGATAGTTTTAATTATGGAAATCTTCTCTTTTCTTCTGGAAACTTATAGAATTTAATATGTACCTATTTTTATGAAACCATTTATTGCTATGTGCCTTGCATTCTCGTTACTGACATATATGTTTTAATTCTTTCTGCGGTGTCAGCCAGGGCAGGTAAATAGTGGTCCCACATACCCACGCCAGTTGATTCATAGAGGTTGTCTGGCACACTGGACAGGAAGGGCTCTGAGGCCACAGTTGCACTTAGTAGAAAAGAGCAACTCAATTAATTATTACTGTCTTTCGGTGGCAGGTGAGCAGAACCGATGCCAGGCATTTGCTCTGTCAGGATCTATGTGGGTTTTCTTCTTGTTCAATGGCCAGTAGTAAAATGAACGATTCCTCTATAGAGTGAGCGAGGGTAGGAAGTATGAGAACAGCTTGTGTTATCCTTTCATAGTTGTGCTTGTTCTACAGCGACAGCTCCCTGGGAGGACGGTCCCAAGCTCAGTTCCTGCTGCCTCTTTGCTCTCTATTTCCATCCTCCTTTGCCCATGGGGAATCTTTCCCACTGTCCCATTCCTATTACCAAGACACCTCCCATAGAGAGTGGTGTCCTCAGAGAATGCAGCTCATCAGAGTGGGCATAGGGGGGACTCTACCACTGTGCTAGCAACTCTGGACAGACAAGACAGCAGGGAGCAGCTTCAGAAGAAAGCAACAGTAGGCACCTTTTCCCTCAACCTGCCCCCATTCCTGTGGTCCCCTGTGCTCTACTCTTTGCACAGGGACTTGGCACCCATCTAAAAGGCTCAAGGTCTCTCCATTTAATCAGGTCAGAGATATCTTCCAGCAAAAGCTAAGGAACTGAAGAAGTGAAAGGACTTAGAAGAGAGAGTACCTTTGGGTGTTAAAAATCCTACTCTTTGTCTAGCTATTCCAGTTGTCAGCACTGATAAGTCATATTAACTTTGGTTGTTCAATGGTTGTCTCTAAGTGCAAGCTTTAGTCATTGGCATACCATCCTATGCTGTTTCCTTATTATTTTTCCTTTAAAACGATTCACTTTAAAAAATTCAAATGAACGTATTTATAAGGAAAACTTTATTTCACTTCTATAAGTGCAAAACAGTATTGCTTGATGTAAACAGAAGATAACCCTAAAAGTAAACACATAACTCTTAAAATGTCTGCCTGGGCACTGCCCGTGACTACCTGGCATATACCCTCAGTGGAACATGCATCACACCTTCAGAAGCTTGGTCTAGAGTATTACTAATTTTCTCATCATTTCAGAGAATGAGTAATTTGTTTTGAGCCACTTTAATTATTTCCTGATTTTCTCATAATAAAGTTCATAACCAAGTTCTCATAACCATAACCAAGTGCTCATAACTAAGTTCTCCCTTGGTACCGAGTAAGAAGGATGTACTATATTATTAGAAGAGGTCACTGTTTTCTAAATAACACCAAATGTATGAAAACATTCTAAGTATAAAATATACTATGTGAATGTATGCTAGGGTTACTCCCACTCCCCTCGTCTGTTGTTGTATCAGAGTTCTAATATCTAATTTTGTTTTAAAGGTCTTATCATGCAGAAAATTTAAAAAGTGATTTTCTTTTAATCTATTGAATAGCACAAAATATTACGTCTTACAAAGTTCTACCTCTAAGTTCAAGCAATTGTTTTTTTTTTTATTTTATTTTCAAGTCCCTTCATTTACACCAGTTTCAAATTAAGAAACATATTGTCACTATATTTTGTACAGTTTCCTGACTCGCCAAAGTCTGTGTGTCCAAATTAAAACCTGTCTCCTTTAAGCAGAAGCAAAATCTACTCTTTTAGGCTAACTCCCTTTGGTCCTGTGTGTATATGTAAGTATTACATTATTTTCTCCCAGACTGACTTCTCCACAAAAGCATTTAAAAGTTAACTGATGTGTTTATAATACCTTGACGGAATGATTATGGAAATCTGTAACAATAATCTCATTATTGCTATTTACAGCTGCAAAATGGGGACCTGCAATAAAGATGGAAAAAATATGTGATGACTACAACAACAAAAGTGATTGCAACAACATAGCAGTTACTATAACAAAAACCAAACAATGTATTTACTTAGTTATTTAAGAAAAAACAAAGATTTATCGACTCAGTCCTTGAAAAATCATTCAGCCAGACCTCTGGCTCCAGATAACATGGATCCTATATTATTCTACACTTGCGACTGTCTACTCTGACTTCTTCCAGATCAAGCCAAGAGTTCTAGCAGCCCTAATGAAGTGGGATGAGCAGTAAGCATCAGAATTCATGCTCTGTACCGCCATCTGAAAGCCACACCTGCCAGCTTCCCTGAATATGTGTTTTAGGGCCCTTGGCTCCCACTGAGGAAAGACATGGCAACTCTTAGCATTGGAAAAAGACTCCAATATATAATTTTAAAAAAAAAATTGAGCAGAAAACCCACAATTTATAATTTTGGGTGACATTCAGAACTTGGCAGAACTGGAGACAAAGCATAAAGAAAGATTATGCAAATTAATATTAAATGCCAAAAGCATCCCTTTAAAAAGGAAATTAATAAACTGTTTACAGCCTTTTCTTGCAGATATGAAAAGCTAAGTAAGGTTGCAATTGCAAAGTTGTACATCAAAAAGAGCAGTAAAACAGACTGTCCTCCCTGTACTCAGCGAATATTCTGAACTATTTTCTTATAATAAGCTAGCAAGGTGAAAAAAATTCTCATTCGGGGCTCTTTAAATAAAGCTACAGGTAGGTGGAAGCAATGGAGTTACTTCATTGTTCCTCAAATATTTTTATTTCAAAAATATTTTTAAAAATGTATATTTTATTTAATATGAACATTTAAAGATTTCTCAGTTGTAAACGTCCACCAATAAAGACCACACGCGGTTTGCATTTCAACTTACTGCCAGTGGGGTCACTGAGAAGCACCTAACCATGCTTTTGCTTAGATATCATCCCCAGCATCGTTCCCAAAGCCAGCAAACACACCAGGGGTGCAGTGTCTTCGACATGCTCCAACATCATGCAAATGTGAGCAGAAGAAGCATAAAAAAGGGGGTTTACATATTACCATCGAGTGTACCTGCAAACTGCCTGTCCCCATTTCCTCGGCTACCAAACCTGGTGACTATTTTCCCGTTTGGCTGGAAGATAAACACGCAGCACGCCTTGTTGTCCACCACAATAATGTGCCCATTGCGGTCCACAGAAACTCCTTTGGGCCCCATCAGCTTTCCCGATCCAATTTTTGTCTGTTAGAAACAAGGGCAGAAATCAAGTACAGATATCGAAGTTTAAACATGAAGATAGTAAACATTTGCCTGAATGTCCAAAGAGGGGAGCACAAATACTCATAGATCACAATGATCTTCTGTCTTGGGAAACTGGCTTTGTCATGTGCATTATCTGCTACTGATTCTATATGAAATCCTTATTTCTAAAAGGGCTCAAAAATGTTCTAGATCCCCTAAACTGGGGTCACAATCCCTCCTAAAGAGGCAATGTGGTACAGTGAAAGACCACTGGATTAGGAGTCAAAAAACTGTCCTACTTATGTCACTTGCTTTAAACACACCCTGAGATAGCACAAACAGATTTAGGTTCCTTAAACTTCAAGTTCCTTATATATTAAAAAATGTCAAAAAAAAAAAACCCACCAATAACTTCCAATAGTATTTTTAGAATATGTATTAAATAATGTAGATGAAGGGTTTAGTGTAGAGTATAGCACATAGCAAGAAGTCACCAAAGGAAACCATCATTGTCATTGTTTTATGTCATAATTGATATTAAA
This sequence comes from Propithecus coquereli, assembly GCF_000956105.1. NCBI lineage: Eukaryota > Metazoa > Chordata > Mammalia > Primates > Indriidae > Propithecus > Propithecus coquereli. The sequence goes on along the minus strand of NW_012147819.1, from coordinate 1,322,995 downwards.
ATTGCCAGGCATCTGCCATTGAACTTTAATAGAATTAAGTTCTGCATGGGTGAGAGTCCGTTTTATCCAGCACTGTGTACTTGGAGCCAACACAGTTCTTGGTGCATAATACATATTCAACAAATATTTGTTGCATATATAAATTTTAAAAGTCTAGCATTATAGGGCAATCATGATGATTAAATGATTCCACTTTCACAGTATTTTAAAATGAGATTAAAGCATTAGATCTCTATCAACCATATACCATAAGCATTTTAAATTTTATTCATATTCCTGAGTAGACTATAGTGTATATATACATGCCTATTGACCATGAGATGCAGGTCTTACGTCTTTACTTTTAGTTCTATAGCTTCATTTTCTAGAATACTTATAAAGTACTTCACTCATTCACCTGTGTACTAATTCTACAAACACTGTCTGAGTACCCACTATGTGCCTGACATTGTGTTCTAGGCACATGGTAAACAAACACAAATTAGATGTAGCTCCTGCCCTCAAAGATGTCTCAGTCCCACTGCAGAGACAAACATGTCTACTGTACCCTTTTAAAGTGCCCAGCCAGGTGTGGTGGCATGCTCCAAAAATCCCAGGACTTGGGAGGCTGAGGTAGGAGGATTGCTTGAGCCCAGAAGTTTAAGACCAGCCTGGGCAACAAAGCAAGACTTTGTCTCAATAAAACAAAAATTACAAAATAAAGTGCCTGGTATTGAGTCTTCAGTTTAGTAGATTCAGGGGAATTCAAATAGGCCGTCTCAGAAGGCATGTGGAAAAATAACTCGATGAGACAAGTCACTGTGGACAAGGAAGAAGAAGGAGCACCGAGGTGAGGAACCAGCAGGAAAGAATGCACGTTAAGTCAGGTAAACTGCAAGAACCACAGCCCTCCCTGGTGCCCAGGCTTAAAGTGTCAGAGGGGAGCATATCTGTATGTGTTTTCATGGAAGGTCTCTCAAATATATTACTGAACAAAGGAAGGTACACAACAGTGAGTACGGCCTGAGTCAGTGTGTGTTAAATGTGTGCATATATGTACATAGACATCTAGAAGGAAAAGTGAGAAACTAGTGTCTATATTTTAGAGAGTAGCATTAGTGGTGACAGGAGAAAGCCTTACTTTTCATTTTATACTTGTTTGTAGGCTTATTTTAAAAATCTGTTTGCATGTATTACATTTTATATTTTGATTTTTTATTTTTATTTATTTTTTAGAGACAGGGTCTCGCTCTGTCACCCAGGCTTGGGTGCAGTGGCATCATCATAGCTCACAGAGACCTTGAACTCCTGGGCTCAAGTAATCCTCCTGCCTCAGCCTCCGAAGTTGCTAGGACTATAGCACCAAAACACCCGGCTAATTTTTCTTATTTTTTGTAGAGACCAGGTCTCGTTATGGTGCCCAGGCTGGCCTTGAACTTCTTGCCTCAAGCGATCCTCCCACCTTAGCCTCCCAATGCACTGGGATTACAGGAATGTGCCACCACTGAGCCCAGCCATACTTCTGAAATTAAAAATTAAACCCAAAACAATTACATTTTTATAGGTTCTGCTTTAGCCCTCTCATTTTATCTTCATATATTAGTGCTAATAGAAATAGAGAAATATAATGTGAGCCACATAAGTATTTTTCAATTTTTGAATTTTCTAGTAGAGAGATGGAGATTTTCTCATGGTGGGGATTTAGACTTTGTATGATCCTTTATTCTTTTCAGTTTATAAATGACTGAGATTCAGATTTGATCTCTTTAGAGCAAAAAGACACAGTTACTTCAGAAGGAAACAATGGTTTCCTTGGCAAGGGAATCTGTTGCGTAAATTTGATTCTGGTTCTGCAATCTAGCCCAAAGATCAAAGAGGCTATAACCTAATGGTGTGTAAAGAAATGACATTTGTTCTTTCATGTCTGAATGGAAGGTATGTCAACAGAGATCAAAAGGAAGAGATGGCACTCTGATTATTAAAACTAGAATATTTTTACTACCTAACATTATGAACCCTGTAGTTACTTAGAATGACTCAATCATAAAACACTAAATGGATAATTAACTAGAATAAAAACAGAAAATAAAGGATTACTTCCATTCTATCATGTAGTGACAATTAAGGCAGATCTAAAAGAATAACTTAAATGTTGGACCAAAATTTCTTTTCCTTCCTCTTCCCTTGATCACTCCTAGTTTAGCTACACTGGATTCAACCAAATGAAAAATAAAAATCACCGCATCTGCCTGACTATGTGTCCCCTATCTTAAACAGAATAGTAAGCAAACATATTTTAGACACTGGTTTGGGGGCAGTTAAATCAGAGTATTTAACTCAACAAATAGGTTCTTAAATTGAAAAGGGAAGATATGAAATATTTTAGAATATGGTGGCCACAGGCCTCTGTGTTTGTTCTGATCACAAAAGGTTCCCAAATGGGCAGGAAGACATAAGTCAAGAGGAAAGATGGAAAGAAAAAAAATTAGAGGGTGCAGAGAAGTGAAAATTAGGGCTAAGAAATTGGTGAATAAAAGAGAGAGAAGGAGATAAGGTATTACATCTCTGGAACTATTAAAAATATTAATAAATAAAAAGAATCTGCATTGGACTGGTGTTAAAGGTATGTCTTTCTCAGCACTTGTTTAATTTTTACGAAGTCCCATCAAAGAAGAAAATAAGTATCTCTCAGTATATAGTTGTAGACATGCTACTTGGATAAACTCTCATTGTAGTCCTAAAGTGTTTTCATGGGCCTTCCTTTTACCCTTTGAGTTTCAATCAACAGCTATCATAAACAAGGGTATTGCTGAAACTACCATATCCATTCCCCCAATCCTCTAGGGGGCATGAGTGTTCTTCAGCGTCTCTTCCAATTATTACCAATAGTATCCCCACTTTAAGAATCTAGTTCTTCTAAGAATGTCTGTTATAGACTATTGAACCATTCGGTGAAAAAGGCTTAATTCAGAGAGCCCTTCTTTCTCAGACATAAAAATCCTGTCTCAATATGTGAAACCTAATTTAGTATTAGTTCCTGAATTTACAAAGACAGATTTATGGTTTCACTAGAGTATGAAACAAGAACAAATGGGTTGCCTCCAAACCAGATAAAAGTTTTCAAGATATTTCAGGCATGAATATTTTATTCATATTAAATTTGTCATATTTGGGTATGTCTTATCACAAATACAATTATGAAAACATAAAAGAAGGGGAAGGAGATAGAGATACAGAAAAGCAAGAGACCTTCTGTATACATGGCCATCCCATGGAGCCATTAAGTTTTTAGTGGAACAAAAAACCCAAGGGCAATTGAAGAACTGCATACAAAATCGAGGAATTAAAAATGACAGTTCTTTACTCTCTGAGATTGAGAAGATGCTGTCTCACAAAAAATACAGGCTCAAATCTGAGGGTTAACAATTATGTAAGTAACTCATTTCATTAAAAAAACGAGGTGACTACAGCAATACAAAGACTTGAAAAAGGAAAATATACATTCCTCCAATAAGAGATTAATGAGTGAACTTCGTATCCTCATTGAGTCTTTACTCAAATCCTGAGATAGATTTTTTTAAGTCCAAATTTGAAATATGAGGCAATCGAGGCTTCAGGAAGTTATAATTTGCTGATGGCCAAACAGTGAACAAGCCACTGAGCTGGGATTCCAACGGATTGATCTGAGTAAGTTTCTAGTAGGCTGCACAGGGGAAATAAGGCATCATGCAAATGGCCTTTAGAAAGATCTTTGACAGGTTTCTTACGATCTTCTTGTGAACAAATGTAGAAAATGGCCTGGATGATACAATTCTTTGATGATACCTTATAAGAGAGATTTATGTTATTAGTAAACGGCTCTCTACTCTTTGTTGACTTGCCGAAGAAATAGAAACCATTTTTACATTTCCATAAAGAGGATGCTGGGAGTGAAAGCAAATATGTCAAAAGATGCGATCCCTCAAAGTGTAGCGTAACTTGCATTTTTCTCTGTAAATTTGGCCTTCATTTTCTTTTTCTTCCAAATCTTATATTACATAGTTAAACATAATGTTTTCAGATTGTATCAAATAATTTATGACTGATTAGAAGCTGACATGAATTGTTTTCTGTCATTTCTTGTGTTAGTCTCTTTCCTAAAACGAGCTGTACATTTTTAAAAAGTGGGAACCACTTCTTATACTTCTGTTTCTCGTATATCATCCGTCACAGGCCTAAGAAAGTAGAAGGCACTTCATAAGTTGACAACTGGTAGATTAATTTGAGAAATATAAACTGCCTCTTAATAACCCTTTTCAAAAGATTGTGTTTTTCGTTGAATTGAGGTAACAGGACCAGTTTCCCCTCTAAATTTACAGTTAAAAAAAAAAAAGGCAAATGAGCAACCTAACTGCTTTATAAAATGAAGCCACATTTAGAATCTACATGAGTAGATTTATGAAATTATCCTTGTTACTCTTGCTTTATAAATTTAGATGTTAAGATGTCTTTGTGTATAAAAAACTGTTGAATGTTGTGTTGAATTTCAAAAAAGAAAAAGACAAGTCCATCTTGTATTTCTTGTTCCTTCTCTCTATTGTTTACTGGCCAAGTAGTAGTTAATCTTACCTTAAATTTCCCATCTGAAGAGAAGATGCTGACCCATTTATTATCATAATCTGCAATGATTATGTCCCCGCTGGGATGCACAGCTACTCCTGTGGGCCGCTGCAGCTGCCCAGGAGAGCGGCCTCTTATGCCAAAACGACTTTTGAACTGGCCGTCATTGGAAAATATCTGTAAGACAAATTGCATTCATTGGAATATGAACTAGCACAGAAATTGCTGAGGAAGATATAAGCAAAAACATTTGTCATATATGTATTAAAGGTCAGAATAAGCAAACTCTATTTGAAGAAAAGAATGTACACAGTATAAGCTTCTGTCCTTGCGCCATGTATCTTAAGTCTAAAATAGGAAAATATGCAACTATACCTATTTTACCAATATAAGTAAAGGTATATAATTAGGGACTATACCTGCACACATTGGTTGTTACTGTCTGCAATTAGTATCTTTCCATTTGTGGATGCAGCTACCCCCTGAAGATTTGTAAACTCTCCTTTATTTCTTCCTTTGGTACCTAAAATGAATAAGATCGCAGAAATTAAGCACTACAGAATTAGATTTCACAGTTTCAGCAAGAAAATAATTCAGGCTTCCATAGTAACCTGAGAAAGCAATGTTTTTAAATTTACTTAAAAAAAAAAGAAAAAGAAAACTCTCCCCTGACATGACCTAATCCATACACTACTAAGTAACTTCCCTTTCAGACCAATAGTCTTTGTAAAATCACTTTTTTAGGTAAACGCTAATCTTCTCTTATTAATTTCTTGCTGCATATTAACATGATTAAAACATACTTAGATTCCACAAAGACATTAATATGAAAATAACGTTTTACTAATAATAAAAACTAATATTTCATTCAAGGAGATTCAATAGGAGAGGGACTTTATTTTATAGTTTTGCCAAAATCCCACCCTCTCACTCAGCAGCTCTTAGAAGACACCTGGGTGCTTGACTTTCAGTGCATTTAACAAACCATAAGGCCACAGATGTTATGAAAATAGCAGGCTGATTTTCATATACTAGATATACTTATGCACTATTTTCAAAGATTCAGTATCTCACAGGCTGTGTATTCTTCCTGAAATTACAAAAGGCATCCTGACAGGGTGCTTTCTAGATTAAGAAAATAAGAAAGGCAAAAGGAAATTAATACAAGGAAATATTCTCATCCATACTAGACTCTTTTTTAAAGGAAGAGATGAAACAGGGAGAAAAAAAGCAGAAGTATCTACAGGTTAACAGACATCTGTTTTTGTTTCTAAATTAGTTTTTAAAATTTATTTCCATAGGATGGTGTAATATTAATGGATGGAAACAGAATGAATTTTGCTCAGAAATGAGTAGGAAGGAAGTTTAAATTTTCATAGAGGGAGAAAACCATGCGTTGGTTTTATAATTTTCATATTCAGAAGAGAAATTTGATATTTTGTTTGTAGACATCAGTGCAGTGCCTTAGGAAAGAGTAGACAAGGGTACACTGATGGTGTCTAATGGCAAACACACGCTTAAGCACTACTTGGGAAGAGATTCTTCTGAAACAGATTTTTCGGTTTAGAAAGAGAACTTGGCAATAGATTAAACTCAGAATAAAATTAACAACAGAATTGCTAGGGAGAGCCATCTTATGGTAGCTTTTTTTTTTTTAAATCATGGACTCTATCAAGTTTACTCACAATCTCTGTATCCCATCTACTCTCACTAATGTGAATGACAAATTTGAGATCAAATACTGTTCTATTTTTTATTTTAAATTTATCAGGAGAGGATCTGTTACATTTGATCCAAATGGAATCCATATAATACTATGCATGAACATGGTATCAGTGAATACTTTTTAATATATTTACTTACTTAGAGATAGGGTCTTGCTCTGTTACTCAGGCTGGAGTGCAGTGGTGGGATCATAGCTCACTGCAGCCTCGAACTCCTGGACTCAAGTGATCCTCCTATCTCAGCCTCCTGCGTAACTAAGACTACAGGCACTAATACCTTTAGAATGTTTATTATTATGGCCAAATTAGAAGAAGGGTAGCTAAAGACAAACTTATTAAAAACAATAAGAAGTAGGCCAGGAGCAGTGGCTCATGCCTGTAATCTCAGCACTTTGGGAGGCCGAGGCAAGAGGATTGCTTCAGGCCAGGAGTTCAAGGTTGCAATGAGCTATGACTGCCCCACTGCACTCTAGCCTTGGTAACAGAGCAAGAACCTGTCTCTTTAAAAAAAAAAAGGGGGGGGTTAGTGTGGGCAAGCCAGGGTCTTTTTTAAAAAAAACCTTAATTTAACTTATCAAAAACATTTATAAACAAAAGCATGGAATTCAGGAAGATGAGGAACTGAGGATCAATTAAAGAAACATAATAAAAAGCAAGAGTCTTCTAAGATTGGAACATAAACCAAAGGGGTGACTCTGTAAAGAAAACCCAGGCTGTTCTAGATCCTTGCTTTTGTAAAGTTGGAGTGCACTCATGGCTTAGAGGGCATGCAGGTAGGGGGAAAGAAATACTGCAAATAAAGAGAGAGGAGGCTGAGAAGCACCTGAACAGAGTAAACAAACTGTTCTTCTGGTCCAGGTAGGGACAAAACTGCCTCCCGCCCTCCTTTGTTTAGCCTTTGGTCTATTCTGCTAAGGACAGAGCGTATTCTACTCAGAGAAGACTCTGCGGGAAGCAGCAGCTGATGAAAGCAAAGGGAAAAACAAAACTGGAGAAAACAGTGCTTCAGTACTAGTCAGTGGGGTGCCTGAGTCAAAAAGATTCCATTTTCCTTCTGAAAATATGGAGGTGATGTCAGAGGAGGGAAAATATATGAGCAAAAAATACTAACGTTTGTTGTTCTTTGCAAACACACATTTTTGAGTGTCAGTAGAAATGGGAAATAATTGTATTTTGGGGGACATTAAAACTTGGGAAGACATTTAGTTGGAATCCATAGTAATACCATTCAGAGCAAGGAGAAGGAAGACTCTATGCCCAGCTTGAAATGAACGTGAGACGCTCAGCACCTGCCAATACTAGCTCACGATGGCAATGGGCTACGTCACCAAGGAATACACTGCTGGAAGAGGTCCTACAACCTGTGCTGTGCTCAAGGGCCATGTGTTGGCCCAGCTCTCATCCTAGGTCTCCAGGTAAGGAGAGTTTGAGTCTGTTGCCCCCCATGTAAATAAAAATCACAGGGATGGAGGAACATCTGTTTGTCTCACACTGCTTATGTATTTTTAAAAGAGGCTAGAAGAAACAGGCACTGCTATTTTAATTTTATAGTATTTGTTTTAAAAATCTTTTCTTTTTTTCTTTTCTTTCTTTTTTTGACACAGAGTCTCACTCTGTCACCTGGGCTAGAGTGCCATGGCGTCAGCCTAGCTCACAGCAACCTCAAACTCCTGGGCTCAAGTGATCCTCCTGCCTCAGCCTCCCAAGTAGGTGGGATTACAGGTGTGTGCCACCATGCCTGGCAAATAATTTTTTCTATTTTTAGTAGAGACAGAGTCTTGCTCTTGCTCAGGCTGGTCTTGAACTCCTGACCTCAAGCAAATCTTCCCTCCTCTGCCTCCCAGAGTGCCTAAAAATCTTTTTCTTTAAGCCATTGTGGCTCAGTTTCTGAATAGCTGGGCTGGCATTGCTGGTAACATCCCCTGATTCTTATGAGCATCTTTTTATCTTGTTGAATGATAATTATTGATCATTATTTTTTTAAAATACTCTCTTTGAAAGCACACAGCAGGATCACAGTGTCACTCTGGGTGGTGAAAGGACACCACCAGCTTACTCTTGAAGGACGATTGATGCTGACTATTTTCACTAGCAGTTAAACTACAAAAACCTTGATGATGAGTGATGATGTAGAATGATAGCGCATTGTCATTATGCTGAAATGTTCAAGTGTTTATAAAGTGTCTCGGAACCAAAATGACATAAATTTAAATTCCACAAGTTGGAAATAATTTGGGTTGTTGCTTTACTCTTCAAGATTTTTAGTAAATTCTATTTAGTCTGTAGAAAAGTCTCTTCTTTCTCTCTCTAAAGTATTCCAAATATATAATTAAAAGTAGTTCTTTCATAACAAATATAAATGTAACACAAGACACATACAGTACTTACAAAATCTTTTCCTGTCTACTTTGATGTAAAAGACTTCATTTGATGGTTACATACTGGCTAGTAAAATGAATAACATGAATTTTAAAAGTAATTATAGGCCGGGCGCGGTGGCTCACACCTGTAATCCTGGTACTCTGGGAGGCCGAGGCGGGTGGATCGCTCAAGGTCAGGAGTTCGAGACCAGCCTGAGCAAGAGTGAGATCCCGTCTCTACTAAAAATAGAAAGAAATTATTTGGTCGACTAAAAATCTATATAGAAAAAATTAGCTGGGCATGGTGGCGCATGCCTATAGTCCCAGCTACTTGGCAGGCTGAGGCAGTAGGATTGCTTGAGCCCAGGAGTTTGAGGTTGCTGTGAGCTAGGCTGACGCCACGGCACTCTAGCCCGGGCAAAAGAGTGAGACTCTGTCTCAAAAAAAAAAAAAGTAATTATAAATAATTCGGCAATAATTTCATGAGATAATTAAACTAATTCTTTCCAGATACTAATCCAGCCCATGAAGCACAAAATGAATTTTTAAGCCAACAGCTTCTCACCTAGGTTCCTTTTGGTCACTTCCACCCAGCTCCTCAGGAAGGTTACAGAAGTAAAGTGAGCCCTTAGGCCGAAAAAGGGGATCCAGAAACCCAGATTTTCTCTTATCACATACTCCAACTTAATATAAAAATGCTAAATAAATCTAGATACTTTGAATGGACTAATGCAACAAAATGAAACTGAGCCAAGTATAGGCTCTAACACAGGATCTTCATCCAAGCAGGTGCTTAACAAATGTTTGCTGAATGAATGAGTGCAAGAACGAGTTATTAGCGACTGACCCAGTAAATTACAATCCCCATTACATCATGGGAAAACACTGTTCAGTAAGATTCATAGCACTTTCATGTACCTCATGTACAATCCCATGAGTTAGCAGGGAAAACATTATCATTCCCAGTTTATAGATGAGAAAATTGAAGCTAGACACATCACAAAGGTAGATACAAAGAAAAGAATAAAATCTGGTTCTGCTGACCCTTTATATACATTCTTTCTAATACACACACACATTGCTTCTTTCTAATTGGACTTTAAAATGCCAGATTTTGGAGGTGAGGATAATTACCCTTTGGGTACACATGGATCATGTTTCTCTTTAAAATCCTTTAGAAAACCCACCCCTTATCACATGATATTTTAACTGTTTAACTGTCTCTATCCCTCACTAGACTGTAAGCTCCCTGAGGGCAGGAGCACATCCGTCCTGCTCACTGTTGCACCCAACAACACAGCACAGTGCCTAGTACTCAGCAAATATTAATTGCATCTTTTTCCACTTGAAATACGAGAAGAGCTCCCAAGGATGAGATCCTCAAGGGGTAGGGGGGAGGTTCCTATAAAGGTCACTCAGATGCCAAATTAGCATAGTCTCCTTCCTCATATATTTTAGGGAAGAAAGGTGGTGGTCTGCAGAGGTGAGGCCAGAGAAAGGGGTAGAAAATATTATGTTTTCCTGCAAAGCCTCTGAACTCATGCTAAGGATTTTAAATTACACTGTTCTAGAGTAAAATGAGGGTTTCATTTGACTTCTCATCAACTCAGGTATGGTGTATGATGAATTATATAATTTCAAACAATTCAATTGTAATTCTTTCACTCCCTCCCACATCTTCTGACTTTCCCTTTGTTCAATGACTTTCTTTAGTAGCTGACAAAACCAGCTCCTGGCTTCTAGTCAGCAAACGCTAACAGTCAGGGAATAACCTCTGTATTTTAGGAAACCATCTTCAACAGATGCTCTAAACTCATTCGGGATAATTTTCTGACACATATTAGAGTAACACAATAACTCACTCACAGTGGGCACACAGTGAAATTTTCAGGTATGAGAAATGTCAAATATGTCAACTTTGGAAAACTACAGTAGTGAAAGGGCGTTTTCAATGGAGAGGAATCACTGTACCATTTAAAAGGTCTGGGCTTCACTTCTCTAACCCCTCATCTCTTCAACAGTAAGGATGATTATATGTTGTCCTGGTAATTTGGCTCTTGAGGGGCAGGGGCTGGGAGAGCTCTGATTTGTACACTTGCCCGTTCTCTAATCTAAATGTTCCCGTCATGGCCAGTTTCAGTCTACCAACATGGAGTCACCGAATGAGCCAGCATAAGCTGTCTCCAGTATACCACACATTATATCGTAGTAGGTATATGATACCATAGGGTTATTAAGAACTGAAAATATATTACATCTACTCAGGATATTTTTTTAATTAAATTTATTTATTTTGACACAAAGTCTCACTCTGTTGCCTGAGCTAGAGTGCCATGGCCTCAACCTAGCTCACAGCAACCTTAAACTCCTGGTCTCAAGCAAGCCTTCTGCCTCAGCCTCCTTAGTATCTGGGAGTACAGGCATGTAGCACCACGCCCAGCTAATTTTTTCTATTTTTAGTAGTGACAGGGTCTTGCTCTTGCTCAGGCTGGTCTCAAATTCCTCACCACAAGCAATCTTCCCTCCTTGGCTTCCCAGAGTTCTAGGATTACAGGCATAGCCACCCTCCTGGCCGTGGTCAGTACTTTTCATGTAAGGCTTAGAGAGGCCAATTTCACTTGCAATTTAAGGGCAATTCATCAATGTAAATTCTAATTTTTTTTTTATTTCGGTTTCTTTTCAGTTTTATTACACCTGAATCTCTATTTGCAAATAGTAAGGTAACAATTCCATAGTATTTCTTTCCTCAGGACCCTGCACAAGTGGTCCCTGAGGCAGAGGAAGACCAACCGAAGTCCCCTACCCTTCTCATTCCCAGCTGT
>NW_012147819.1:1309349-1311461 GCF_000956105.1 Propithecus coquereli | reverse complement strand
GCTAGGATTACAAGCGTGAGCCACCATGCCTGGCCTAAATCTACTAAGGATTTTAAGTAAGTGACATATAGCCCAACGCCAGGCTCAGAGAATGCCTGTTCCTTTCTCCTGTTTTCATTCCCCATCTATTCCTCCTGGAACCATAACTCCTGTCTTTGACATTTCATGGAAGCTCAGGATTTAAAGTAACTTCTCTATACTTTTCACTTCCAAATTGATCTCTCTAGCCCTGACTTCTTTGAGTTCCAAACCCATATTCCAAACTGCCTACTATGCACTCCAACCTGGCTGATCAAAACTGAAACACTCTTTGTCATACTTTCCTTATCTTGGTTGATAATGACAACAACAATAGTCAATATTTGTTGAGTCCTTACTATGTGCCTGCACTTTTCTAAGCCTTTAGATGCATTATTTTGATCCTCACCATATGAGGTAGGCATTAATATCATCCCCATTTTACAGATGAAGAAACTGAGGCACAGAGATGTGAAATAATTTCCCCAAAGTCATATGGCTAGTAAACAGCAGACTGAGATTCAAATTGAGCAGTTAGGCTTTTGAGCTCTGCTATCGTTTGAATGTGTCCCCAAAAGTTTGTGTGTTGGAACCTTAATTCCCAATGTGCGAAGTAACTTACCCAATATTGCACAGTGCTGGGGCTAGAAAGTGACTGTGCTGGGGCTGGAACCCAGGTCAGTCTAGCTTCAGAGTGCACAGTGTAAACTATCCACTCTACTGCCTCACATCCCTACAGCACTCAAGTCAAATAGCTGGGAGTTTAAGTTGTTCACCAAGTTCCACCCTCGCCTTCTTAAGTATTTTATAAATCTGCTGTTTCCTCTCTATTCCATCACTTCATTCAATTCTGGCACTTGTAATAGCTCCTGTACACTCCTCCAGTAGCTTCTTAATAGTATCCTTGCTTCCTGGGAAACATTTCTAATAGATCCCCTATAATGCTCCCAGGTTCTCTGGAAAGTACATATCTTAGTAAGTCACTATACTGTATTACATTGTTCAGTGCCTCCCTACCACCTACATAGCTATGGTTTTCAAACCTCAGTGTGCGTAAGTATCATTGGAACTTGCAGAATGCAGATTCCTGGTCCTGCTGCAGAGATTCCAATTCTCTAAGTGCAGCTGTGAATTCAGAATTTTCATTTATTTTATTTATTTACTCTTTTGAGACAGAGTCTCACTCTGTGGCCTGGGCTAGAGTGTAGTGGCATCATCACAGCTCACTGCAACCTCAAACTCCTGGGCTCAAGTGGTTTTCCTGCCTCAGTCCCAGAGGAGCTAGGACTATAGGCACGTGCCACCATGCCCCGCTAATTTTTTTCTATTTTTTGTAGAGATAGGGTCTCACTCTAGCTCAGGCTGATCTCAAGCTCCTGGCCTCAGCAGTCCTCCCACCCCAGCCTTCCAGAGTGCTAGGATTACAGGCGAGAACCACTGCAAGCAGCCTAGGAATTTCCATTTATACCATTTGTGGTTAATTGATTTCACAAAGATGCCAAGAACACACAATGAGGAAAGGTCAGCCTCTTCACTAAATGGTGTTGGGAAAGCTGGATATCCACATGCAGAAGAATGAAATCAGACCCTCATCTCACACCACATACAAAACTCAACTTAGAATGGATTAAAGGTATAATTGTAAGACCTGAAACTATAAAACCACTAGAAGAAAACATAGGTGAAAAGTTCCATGACGTTGATCTGGGCAATGGTGTTTTGGATATGAATCCAAAGCATGGGCAACAAAAGCAAGAATAGATAAATGGAATTATATCTCTAAAAAGCTGTATAGCAAAGGAAGCAATCACCAGAATTAAGAGAGAGAAAACCTACAGAATGGGAAAATATATTTGCAAACCATACATCTGATAAGGGGTTAATACCCAAAACATGTAAGGAACTCAAATAACTCAATAGGATGAAAACAAATAACCTGATTAAAAAATGGGCAAATGACCTAAACAGACATTTATTTTTTTTGAGACAGAGTCTCACTGTGTTGCCCGGGCTAGAGTGAGTGCCGTGGCATCAGCCTAGCTCACAGCAACCTCAAACTCCTGGGCTCAAGCGATCCTCCTGCCTCAGCCTCCC
>NW_012147819.1:1299073-1308374 GCF_000956105.1 Propithecus coquereli | reverse complement strand
AATATATTATATACTTGAAAATTGATGAGAGTAGATTTTAAGTGTCCTCACCACAAAAAAAAGTATGAGGTAATGCATATGCTAACCTGATTTAGCCATTCCACAAAGTATATACATATATAAAAAATATTGTATACCATAAATATATACAATTTTTACTTGTCAATTACAAAAAAAAAAAATAAAGAGAGAGAGAGAGAAATAGGCCAGTAACCCGTGCTTTTCTTTCTGCTCCTACATGCCTGAGGTGTATGGCATCGGCCTCAGTTAGAGGCTGAGGTATGCCCCTCCTCCCCATTCATATATTGAAGCACCAACTCCCAGCACTTCAGAATGGAACTGTATTTGAAGAAGAGGTGATGAAGTTAAAATGAGGTTGTTAAGGCGGGGCCCTAATCTAATATGATTAGTGTCTTTGTAAGAAGAGGAAGAGGAAGAGGAAGAGACACCAAGGGTGCCAGCCACAGAGGAATGACCATGTGAGGACAAAGCAGCAAGAGGGCAGCCATCTGCAAGCCAAGGGCAGAGGCCTCTGAAGAAACCAACCTTTCTAGCACCTTGACCTTGGAATTCTCACTCTAAAACAGTTCCAGTCTTTTAGAACTGCGAGAAAATAAATGTCTGTTATTTAAGCCATCAAGACTATAAGTATTTTGTTATAGCAGTCTTAGCGAACTAAGACAGCATCTTTACTTCATTGATAAACTCAGACATTGACCGGGCTCGGTGGCTCACGCCTGTAATCCTAGCACTCTGGGAGGTGGAGGCAGGAGAATTGCTTGAGGTCAGGAGTTTGAGATCAGCCTGAGCAAGAGCGAGACCTATCTCTATGAAAATAGAAAAATTAACTGGCCGTGGTGGCGTGTGCCTGTAGTCCCAGCTACTCAGGAGGCTGGGGCAGGAGAATTACTTGAGCCCAGGAGTTGGAGGTTGCTGTGAGCTACACTGATGCCACAGTACTCTAGCCCAGGTGAGAGAGAAACACTCTGTCTAAAAAACAAACAAACAAACAAACAAACTCAGACATCATGCTGCATGCCAGGCACGGCTCTGAGTTCTTTACAAATGTTTAAACATTTAAACACCCTCCACTAGTGTCAGTGAGTCACTATAGCTCCATTTCTCAATGGGTAGGAGGGGAGAAGAGTTTATCCCCTCCCCTCTGGGGTGGGAGGTAGGGACTCAAAACCAACATAGTTGTGGGGGAAATACCCCTATGAGACATGCCTCTTTCCTTAGGTGGGTGTCAGAGGTGGAGATGGTAATGATTAGTAACAACAACATAGCAGAATCTTAGCTGCCATTAATTGAGTACTTATTGTACATAGGCAAGTGCCAGGCATATTACAAGAATTCTCTCTCATTTCATCCCCACAGCAACCTTAAGATTTAGGTAATATTTTTCATTCTCTTTGTTTTACAGAGGAGAAAACACGGTTCAGAAAGGGCAAGCCAATGCCCAGCTGGCGAGAAGAATCAGGATTCAGACCTAGATCTGACCAATTCACATCTAAGCCTTTTGCCACTCTGCACACTGCCTAGGGAAGACAACAGGGGTCTTGGCTGGGGGTGTGGGGTGAGCGCTTGAATGGGAGAAGGAGTTTAGTCTTAATGCAGGAGATCGATGGGGAGCAGCAAGTGAAATTTTTTGAAAAGAAAAGGTAGTAGGGAGAATCTAAGAGTCCTAACAATTACACATGCCAAAACAATAGCTCTCATTTACTTAGCTCCTCCTGCATGTGCGGCATTAAACTCAGAACTTAGAGCTTAGTTCTAAGAAGCAGATATTTTTGCATTTTCCTTGTATGGACTTGGAAATTGAAGTTCAGGGAAGCAGAAAGATCTGCCCAAGGCTCAAGTAAGTAGTGGAACCGGAGTGACAGAGCTGGGAGGCTCCCAATTCTGCACCTGCCCCAGCTTGTCTACTCTGCTTTGGGGTGTAGCAACAATCTCTGTACTTACACTGCACATACGGCCAGCGAATGTATGAGGACCTCCATACTCTGAACAGACAAGTTACATATCGCACCACAGTCTTTACCAAGATTCAGTCTGAACTATTAACATAGAACAGCTTTGTCCAAGAATTTTCCGAGAAGCCTTAGTTTCCCAAGTTGCTCCATGGAAAAAAGTTCTATGGTCAGAAAAGTTTGGAAGTGCTGCCTGTTATCCCTCTCCCGCCTCAGAGGCTTATAGTGCACATTAGTGGATTCTAAAGGTCCTGAGAAGCTCTGCAGTAAAAAATCTGTTTCCTTCACTTAGCCAATTTATTGGAGCTACAGACTTGTTTTTCTATACGTGGCAGTTAACATGCTATGCCTCACCCTTTCAGAGACACTGCAATGTAAGACTGAAGAGGGAGAAAGAGAAGCATGCTGGAACTATTTTCTGAAACCAACTAAAATGCAGACTGTTTTCCCCTTAAGAATTATCCAGCACTTTGTTGTTTACATTTAGTTTGCTTTCTACTGAGAACATAGGCAGTTTTTAAAAAAGAGAGAGACAGGGACAATAAATCAAGAGGGAAGGGCTCTGTGCATTTCCAACTCTCTTGGCTCATTCTGCACCTCTTTTGCTTCCACCCCAGACCCGCCCCAACCTCGTTTTCTTCTCCAAGTTTCCACCCAACTTCCCCTCGCTGGGGCTGCTCTCCAGCTGCGTACAGCTGAAGGTGATGGCAACTTGCAAGGCGCCACCGCCCCCCACCCCACTGCAATGCAGAAGCAGTGACAGGGAGACCCCAGGTGCAGCTGGAGCTGGCAGATTTCAGGAAAAAACGTCTTACCTGAGGGATAAGGTGCTCTCTACCTGTGGGTTAGCCAGCACTCCAAAGACACTGGGGGGTGCGGGGAGATTGCCAATATTTCCATTAAAATTTCCAGATTAATGTGTGATTTTTCTATATCTCTTTTGCTTATTTCCAGTTTGTGAATTTCTACAATGCAGCGTGTTAAAAAGGAGAAGGAGGAGCGGGAGGAGGAGGAGGAAATGGCATCTGTGGAGAAGGAGGCTATATAAACCGACCTAATAAAGTATATCGAATTTTATATCCATATGTCTCCCAACGCCTTCGGGCAGAAGTTCCGCGCTGCAAGGTTCCCACGTGCAGTGACACCTCCCCCGGTCACCCCTTCGCCAGGGCCGCGCTCGGGCTGTCCTTACCCACTCGAAAGATCAGATCGTCCTCGATGGGGTTCTCTTTTCGCTTCCCGGTGCTGTACATGCTCGCGGGTCTTTTCACGGCTTTCTGCTTCACGTGGCCGCTGCCCGGGGACTTGACGCGCCGCTTCACGCCCTCGGTGGTGGGAGACACGTCGGCCGAGCGGATCACCTTCAGCTTGAACGGGCTGCCCCGGATGTGCTGGTCGTAGAGCCTCAGGGACAGCGTGAAGTCCCCTTCCTTCTGGACGGTGTACAGAAACTCGTAGGTGCCGTTCTTGTTGTCCAGGATCTCCCCGTCCGCCACGCTGCCGTCGGGCGTGCTCAGCTCGGCGGTGAGGTAGGCGTTGCCGGTTTTGCACAGCTCGCCGTCCTTGTCCTTGGTTGTTATGGTGACGGACATGGGCTGCCCGATGATGGTCTGCCGCAGCCCCTCGCCCGTGGCCACCGTCTCCGAGGCCACCGCGTTGGTGGTTAAAATCGTCCCCAGGTTGTGGATGGACTTCTTCAGCCCCTCGGTTTCCACGATGAAGTCCAGCTGGTCGTTCTCCCGCGGGTGCAGGGGGAAGTCTTGGTCGGCCAGCTCGTTCAGCTTCTCACTCATCTGCTTCTTCACCAGCAGCACCTCGGTCTCCGTGCCGTGGTTGAGGGCCTGCGCCGTGAAGTTGCTGCAGCTCTTGATGCTCTCCTGCCCCTGGAGCAGAGTGTCCAGCTGCGACTGCAGGACCTGTGGGAAACCGCGGCCTGTGAGCGCTTCCTTCCGACAGGGCGCGAGCTCGGCCCTGGGACGAGTCCTGCCTCCACCTGCCCGCGCAGGCAAGTGGTATTTCAGCTCACCCGGGGAACCCAGTTCTAATGCAAAATCCTAAACTGCATTCCCGAGTTTCCCCTTCCGCCCCGCCTGCTCTCTCCCACACATGTATTTCTTCGGTCATGTGCTTTGGATCGGGACAAACAGAAACGTCATGTATTTCTTGGGTCATGTGTTTTGGATAGAGACAAACCGAAACGTCACTACAACTGCTGGCAAACGAATTGCTATGCCTGACATCTGAAATATTCATTATTCTCTACCTTTCCCTAATGTCCAAAGCTCCATCGACACTACCTAAAGGAACAGAAACTAAACGAATAAAAACTCTCCACACCTGACTGGCCTAAGATTTTCATCCCCGGGGTTTTGAGAATGCAGAGTTAAACAAAGGCTGCAGTCAGTGTTCATTTGGAAGTTGACTAACAGGTTGGTGTAGCTCAGAGAGCAATTAAGAGACTATTTCATATTATAATTGAGGAAGGGAAACAATCCAGTTTAACCCTAAATCCTCATAGTATTAATTCAACCTTGCCTTTTGTAAAATTATGAACTGGTACTTAAGGTCACAGGATCATAGAGTTTTGCTGAAAACAAGAAAGAAAAAGATAGCTGGCTATTCCATTAAGTGAAAAATAGTTTACTATACAATGGTGACACCTAAAGATCCATTTCTGGAGGATAACTGGAGTCTTACTTTGTGTTTGAGGCCATAGTTGACTTCTAGTTCCATAAGCAGCACACTCTTGCGCACATTTAAAGTCTTCTGGAGCTCATCGAAGGTGGAATGGATGTCATCCACGATGCTGGCCTTTTGGTTGGTTAACTGATGAATGATTTCCGAGATGAACTGAAGAGCAGAATCTATTTCTGGGAGCCTGGGGGGACAGTCGTTACAGATGATTATTTAACCTCAACCCGCAAATATTCCAAAATCTATCCAAACACCATATTTTGTCAAAAAAAATTTTTTTTCTATGCCTTTCATCATCTTTAAAAAGAGTAACAACCAAAGAACAGAATGAATAAGACATGAAATAATTATTTTTTTTGAAAGAAGAGAGTTTGAGGGTCTACATCTATTTCAAACTCTCTTCAATCATCTAATTTGAATAATTGATGGCACAAAGACTTGAAGCTCTCTGAAAGGCCATGCTGGCCAGGTAATTCTTTGTTGCAGGGGGCTGTCCAGTGCACTGGAGGATGTTTAACAGCATCTTGTCCTCCACCAGATGCCAATAGCACCCCAGCACACCATTGTGACACCAAAAATGTCTGCAGGCATTGCCAGATGTCCCCTAAGGGGCATAATCGCCCATGCTTGAGAACCACTACTTTGGATGTATAGCTATAACATTTTCCCCAGCCACATAAAAAACTTTTCCAAACTCAAAGTTTCCTGGAAACTTCTCCTATGTTTCCAAGTTATTTTAATTAGTATAGAATAACCACTGTTCTCACTACAGCTATTGGTGAAGAGATTTGTCTGCTTTTCAGCTGGCTGTCTGTTTCCTGTCTTTGGTCTTTCTCATGCACCACACTGCTACTCTGTTCCTTCATTTCCAGGCCAAAGAAGGAGCCTAGAAGCAGAAAAACATGAGGAAAATTGACCAATTGCTGCTCAAGACTGTTTTGCAGGGCTCAAAAGGAAAGGAGGCGATCACAGCCGACACAGTGGGCCTGTGAGTCAGGAATAGCAGCTAACGAAGGCTCTTCAGGCATGAATTCTCTTTGAGTGTACTTTAATTCATTGACTCATACTAAGGTACTAAAACAAAAATGCTACCACTTGTAACATAAGGAGGTTGGAATTTTACCAAGGGGCAGTGATGAACAACTTTCATCACTCACTAGCTATGATGACAGACCCATAATCAAAGGAGAATGTATTCATGACACACAGCCTGACACCTCAAGGGTAACATGAACCTACTATTGCACTAAGGCAAGAGACCACGAGGCCAGGCCTTGTGCACAGGCAGCCAGTGGGGACCTGGGGGAGGGGTGCCGCACCTTTTGTTGACGGCATCCAACTGGACCTGGAGCGAGGCTTTGTGCTGCTCCACCACGTCCTTGAGCGGGACGGTGGGGTGCTCTGCGTGCTCCCCCTCAGTGCACTCCCGACACATGGCGGTCTCACAGGACTGGCAGTAAAATTCCATCACCTGCAGGTAACACAAGAAAAGTTCCTGGTTCTGGGCCACAGGTTGAGTGCTTACTCTGCACTAAGCACTTTCCTTGCATTCTCTCATTCAATCTCATGGCCACCCCAGGATGTCAGCATTATTGTGCCCAGCTTCACAGGAGAAAAGGAAGGATAAATTTTTACATGACAGGTCAAACAGGTGGAGCGGACCCCAAAGTGCTACCAAGACCATAAAACCAGTTTTTTGGTGGTCACCCCCTAAGGCAGAACCATGTAGGGCTATGGTTCTCAGGACTTTTTGGTCTCAGGACACCTTTATACTCTTTATAAGTTATTGAGGACTCCAAAAGAGCCATGTGCATGTGGATTATATCTACAGATATTTGCCACATTAAAAATTGGAACTGAAAAAATGTTTAAAGTATTTATTGATTTATTAAAAGCAATAATAGGGCCAGGCACAGTGGTTCATGCCTGTAATCCTAGCACTCTGGGAGGCTGAGGTGGGAGGATCACTTGAGTTCAGGCGTTTGAGACCAGCCTGATCAAGAGCAAGAGCGAGACCCCATCTCTACTAAAAATAAAAAAAAAATTAGCCGGGCATGGTGGCTAGAACCTGTAGCTACTCGGGAGGCTGAGGCAGGAGGATTGCTTGAGCCCAGCAGTTGGAGGTTGCAGTGAGCTATGATCATGCCACTGTAGTCTAGCCCTGGTAACAGTGAGACTCTGTCTCAAAAAAAAAAAGGCAATAATAGGCCCATTAAAAGTTGATGCGAATAATGTAATTTATGAAAAATAAATACATTTTGCAAAACAAGAAAATTTGTTAGAAGAATGGCATTGTTGTCCATTTTTGTAAACCTCTGCAGTGTCTGGCTTAACAGAAGACAGCTGGATTCTTGTATCTGCTTCTGCATTCAATTTGTTGTGATAGCACACATCATATAGGCTCTAGAAAATTCCATCGTACACTCTTGAGAGAATGAGAATGAAAAAGGCAAATAATGTCTTCCTATGATTATGAATACAGGCTTGACATTGTGGACTCCCTGAAAGGATCTTAGGATACACAAGGGTTCCCGGACCACATTTTGAGGACTGCTACTGTTTGGATAAGAGACAAGCTGGACTAAGCAGTTTGCATCCTGGCCCCACCCTTATTTAGCTGAATGACCTTGGGCAAGTTATTCAATGTCACTGTGTCTCAATTTCTGCCACTGTCAAAAGGAGACAGTAATAGTAACCTAATTTCACAGGGCTGCTATGAGGCTCAAGCAGGTTAGCACTCACAAAGAACTCAGATGACACCTGGCACTCCCACATAGTAAGTTCTTAGTAAGTAGTAGCTGCTCTGATGATGATGATAATGATGACTTCATCTGCTTACCTAAAAATAAAACCACCTCATCCCGATTATGATGAACTCTCAGTAACAACATAACATAAAGCCAGAAAATTAACTTCTTTGTAAAGGCATTCCCCTATTCTCTTGGCTGGAAGTAACGTCTTCCAATTTTGAATTTCCGAAGCACTTTTCTTGACATATAACACACACACAGAAAAGGGCATAAATCCTAATGCAGCTTGTTGGATTTTCACAAGGTGAATGCACCCACCAAAGCACTTTTATGTATACACCATTTATAAAATATTTACAAGATTTTAAGTTCCTGAGCACAGGAACTCTCCCACTCAGAGCCTAGATAATACCATGCACTTAGCAGGTATTAATAACATTGCTGAGTGAATGAATGAGAGGAGGTTTAGTCATGACTTGGGTGGCAAGTGTAAGGGCAACCGAAAGGACACCTCCTTCCTCACTAAGACGCTATTTTACGTACTGCTTCTGGGGCTGATTCTCCTAGGAAAAAAGCACTCAGTTCACTGATACTACATGTGTTTTGGAAACAATCTTTTCTGGTGAACCAGATTCCGATAAAAGTCTCTCAAACCATCTCCAAGATAATTTAAAATTTCATATGGCATCGTGGTTTGAAGTAGGCACATAGTAAGTCAGGGGTTTGAAAAAACAGTTTTACTTTTGTCATATAAAGATTTAATTCCGTGTACTTTACTCCTCTGCTGACCTTTCAGGAATAGGCTTGAAACATCAATTGGGAGTTTCCTTTATCCGTCCTCTGCTCAAAAACATTTCTCTACACATTCCATTACATTTGCACAATTTGATGCAATCCAGCAGAAAGCTCAGCATATAGAAGCTGTCCAATAATTATCTGCCAAAAGACTACATGAGCTAAGGGATCTCTCCAGTGAGTCAGTGCCCTCCGAGGGAGGGCTACTTTGGGTTGCATTTGGGCATTTTACCGCATTGCTTGCCCTCATGTTTTCAATAATTAGAATGATCTAAAACTATATTCAGTACCATATTAAAATTTTCCTATCATGCAGTTTTTATAAATCATTTTTGGAAAAGTAAATAGTTGGTAACAATATATAAGCCCCATATCACAAATATTTACTCATTATTTGCAAAAATGCTTAATCCAAGATGTTTCCTGTTTTTCAAAGGGTTGGTGGAAGAGAAGATAACAGAGCATTCTTCACTAAATTCTGAGATTTCCTTTAGAAAAACTTCATCCCCGGGGATCTGTGAAACATAATTCCTCTGAAGGGTGAGGTTCTTTGTTACTCTGGCCTCAGCCAAAGGTGGTTCGCTTTTACCAGAACATTTTATTTCTATACTATATATAACTAGATTAGTATTTAATAATATTTCATCTTCACTGTCAGTGCTTATGAAGTCCCTTTAAAGAAGGCTATCATTGCCAGTCATATGTAGCAGAGGAGAGACCAAAAACAGAATGTGAAAAGACTTCGTCCCTCAGGTTATTCAGGGCATTGGGGCTAATGTAAGTGTCTGGACTGGGGGAATATGCCACATTACTGTGCTTATTCAGTCCACTTGCACACTTCCCAAGTCAATTAAGGCTGGGACTCAGTTTCCACACCCTCCTTGGAAGAAGGGAGCATGGCCTTATGTCTGGAATGGGTCTAGACCAAAGGCAAATTTTATGTGGGAATCAGTGTCCATGTTGTATTTAGAAGTCACAAATACTAGGCCATATTACTTGCATTTTCTGGTCTAAGTTCCCCAGCAGAGTGAGGAGTGAGATGACAAAGGATACTCATTGGGGCCAGGTGAAGTGGTTCATGCCTATAATCCT
>NW_012147819.1:1287222-1298283 GCF_000956105.1 Propithecus coquereli | reverse complement strand
CTATCAATATTCCAACTTCCTTTTTTTGCAGAAGTGAATAATCTACTCTTAAAATTCATTTGAAATTGCATGGGACCCTGAATAGCCAAACAATCTTGAAAAAGAATAAAATTGGAGGACTCACACTTCTCAATTTCAAAATTTACTACAAAGCTACAATAATCAAAACAATGTGGTATTAGCATGAGGATAGGCATATAGATCAATGGAATAGAATTGAAAGTGCAGAAATAAACCCATACATCTATGGTCAATGGATTCTTGACAAGGGTGTCCAGACTGCCCAGTGGGAAAAACAGTCTTTTCAACAAATGATGGTGAGACAACTGGATATTCACATGTAAAAGAATGAAACTGAATCCTTCCTTCAAACCATATAGGAAAATTAACCCAAGATAGATAAAAGACTTAAATGTAAGCTAGAACTACAAAACTCCTAGAAAGAAAACAGAGGTAAATCTTCATGGCCTTGGATTTGGCAATGGATTCTTATGTATGACACCAAAAGCAAAAACAACAAAAGAAAAAAAAAAGATATATTGAACTACATTAAATTAAAAACTTCTGTGCATCAAAGGACGCTACTAAGAAAGTGAAAAGAAACCCCACAGAATGGGAGAAAATATTTGTTAGTCACGTGTCTGATAAGGTTGTAATAATAGGAACATATAAAAAATTCCTACAACTCAACAACAAAAAGATAACCCAATTTGAAAATAGACAAAGTGGCCTGGCATGGTGGCTCAAGCCTGTAATCCCAGCAATTTGGGAGGCAGAATTGGGAGGATCTCTTGAAGCCAGGAGTTCAAGACTAGCCTGAGCAACGTAGCAAGACCCTGTTACAAAAAAATAGAAAAATTAGCTGGGTGTAGTGGTGTGCCCTTGTAGTCCCCCCTACTAGAGAGGCTGAAGCAGGAAGATCATTTGAGGCCAGGAGTTCAAGACCAGCCTGGGCAACATAGTGATACCTCATCTCTACAAAAATAAAATAATAATAATAAAAAAAGTCAAACATAGAATTACCATATGACCCAGCAATTCCACTCCTAGGTGTGTCCCCAAGAGAATTGAAAACATATGTCCACACAAAAAAGTGTACATGAATGTTCATGGCAACATTATTCATAACGGCCAAAAAGTGTTAACCACCCAAATGTCCATCAATTGATGAAGAGATAAATAAATTGTGGTATACAATGGAATATTATTTAGCCATAAAGAGTACTATATATGCTACCACTTGGGTGAACCTTGAAAATATGCTCAGTGATGGGAGCCAGACTCAAAAGGCCACATTTTGTATGATTCCATTTATACCAAATGTCTATAAAAGGCAAATCCACAGAGACAGAATGCAGACGGGTGGTTGCCAGAGGTTAGTGGGAGGGAATGGGGAATGGCTGCTTGATGGGTGCAGAATTTCTTTCGGGAGTGATGCAAATGTTCTGGAATTATTAGATAGTGGTGATATTTGCCTAACTTTGTAAATATACTAAAAACCACTAATTGTACACTTTAAAACGGTTGAAATATTGAATTTAATGTCATGTGAATTTTACTTCAGAAAACAAAATTGACTGCAGCTTTGAAGAGACAGCAGCAGACCTGGGTCATTATCCCCAGTTCCATATCCTAAGTGTGTCTTGGGAAGCAAAGATCCTGAAATCATTTTGAAGTGTCAACAGCTAGTCATTCTCAAAGGCTCGTGCTGGAGATCTGACAGCCCTGGCTCAAGCCAAGAGCGTGACTCCACTGAGCTCCTCCAGCTCCAGCGAGATCATGCTGGTGCTCCCTGGGGCGGGTGGGCAGGCCAGACGCCAGCATGAGCTTATTGTTGTTGGTGGGTCACACACCCTTTTTGTTCGGCAGAAGAGGAGCCTGGCAGGACCACATGCATTCCTAATGTGACAAAGGTCAGGGTCTTGCAGCCATCCCTGAAGCTTCTTGGGGGCATTGACAGTTGATGCCGGTGGGGGAAGTGGGGACTTGTTAGTGGCATTCTTAATGAGGACCTCTCCTTTGCACCTCTTAATATCCTCACTAGTAAGGCACCTACACAAGCAATAACAGGGTTTATTGATTGTTTCCGTTCCTGGGACCAGGAGGCATGAGCTCAAATGTCTGCTTTAAGTGCAAAGAACCTCTTAGATCACTGACCATTATTCCTCTTTTTCTTTTGTATTTGGACAATGCCGCTGGCAGTTTAATTAGAAGACAGATAGTGTCACAGCACTTAAAGATGACAAGCGTTCATCTACACGTGCTAATCGGCACCAGGCAGTTAGGATGACAGCACCCTGCTTTATTGTTAATTACGCTATTTTACTAACCTTCAGAAGCTTGGATTGTTTTCAAAGATTTACCCAAGGCAACTAACTGCAGCAGTTTATCTAGAATATTGCCTGCATTTGGCTTGAATATGCAATGAGGACCCTTGTTTCAAAGCATCAGCAGTGAACTCCTACAATCTATAATCAAACAATGGAATGATTCAAGACACATGCTGCTAATTTTCCAAGCCCTCTTGTCCCCTAATGTTGCACATTTTGATTGTGTTTAATTTTTACTACAATACAACAATTACAATTAACATTCTTTTATCAAATCTTTATCCTCATCTCTAGCTATTTCCTTAGAAATATTTCTATTAGTGGAATTACTGGATTAAAAGATGAGAAGTTGCATAAAATATTCATTATATTTGCCAAATTGACATAAACTTTCTGAAGAGCAATTTACCCTTCCACCCACAGCATATGAAATTTTTTCCCCTTCCTTTTCTTCTTTGGCCTTGTTTTTTTTTTTTTTAAAAATCTGTAACTAATTTCAGAAGATTTGATTATTTGTAAAGCTTAACATCTTTTTCTCGTGATTATTAGCCCTTTATATATCCCCTGTGAATTTTCTGAGTTCTTTGCTCATTTCTGTTTGTGATACTCATATTGTCCTTAATTTCTGCTCTTACATATTAAGAATTTGCTGGAATGTTTTCATTATTAATTTTACAGCTACTATCATAAATTGAGTTATTAGTAGTTTTCTTTTTGTTCTGTCTTCACTAAGTTTTGGTATCAGCATTGTAAGTGTATCATAAATGAATTGAGGGCTTCCTATCTTTTCTTAGGATCCAGAAATGTATACACTATGAATTACATCTGTTATTTTCTTTTTTGTGTGTGTTCCATATTTTTTTTTGTTTTTCTTTTCCTAACTTGCTGAGTTGCATTCTTTTTAAATAAAGGAAAATACTTAAACCTATAAAATTTCCTGGGTATAGATGTGACTTTGCTCTATACACATGGTAGTTAAGGATTCCACTTCCAATGTTTTGTAAATAGCCCAATTTTGCTATTTTTGATTAAATAATTATATGCTTTTAGAAGACATTTAGGGTTTTTTCCATAAACATGTGTTACTAATATAATTTTGGTGCATTGTGGTGCAGGAACTTGGTTTACACAACGGAAAAATGTAGTGATGTTTTCTTTGTGATCTAGTATAAGATTAATTTTAACTGCTCAAGTTCTCACAGTCTTAATCGCTTAGTTTAACAGATTTTAGCACATGCCTTTTTATTTGTGCTGATTCTCAAGTGAAAGAGTACTCTCTTCTCGGAAATTTATCCTCTCTTCTCCAGGCCTATGATGCTATTCTAGTTCCACCTCCTATCATCTCTCATTTGGACACAAACTCAGAACTGGTTTCCCAGCCTTTGGTCTCTGCTACTCCATTCCTCCATAATGTCACTAAAATACCCATCTCCTGTTTACAGGGTTTTAATGCTTCCGCACTGCCTAAGGAACCCAGGTCAGTTGTTTTCTTAATGATATTCATGGGCTTGTCCCAATCTCTAGGCATCTACCTTTCCCAGCTTATCCCTACAATTCTTCAACCCCCCTGTGTCTCACCCTCACCTCCCCTGAATCCACGCTCTACCTAGGGGTATAGTTAACACCGTCCCTGCTCTCCTGTGGCCACCCTGAGCTACAAGCCATTGCCTGAATTCCTTGACTTTCTCACTTTACTTATGGAGGTAATCTTTCCGACTGTCGGGATTTCTCTTTCTAGGTGATAGCCCCTTCACATCCCCATTTATACCAAGGTCTACAGTAGGTCTCCTAACATTCTTATGTCTTTACTTCTCTACATGTCAGGTCTCCAAAGAGCCCCATTTTAAGAAGCTTTTAAGGGCATTCTTCAAGGGGACTTTAAGGACTGTTGTACCTGACAGAAATGCCTTCCCAGAAATAGTAATTAGAATGTGAGCCCCAGGCAGAGCCGGCCTCAGCATTCACTAAGAGCCAGTGTGAGAAATGGTCATGAGAATGCACCACTTAAAGTTCTTTTCACAAAATTTGCATGGTAACTCTCCCTTGGAGTACAAAGTGTAGAAAAGCTCATAGTTACTAATAGCCTGGTGTGATTTCAATTAAATAATGACAGATATGTAATCCACTGTGTCACTGTTTTATTTTGGCTACTGGAAGGCCCAGGATTGCTGTTCCTCCAGGTCTAGCTTTTATGATGTGTCAACCAGCTTTGTGACTGTGCCAGCCTGTTTCTCCACCTATAAAATGAAGGTAACCAACACCTACTTTGCAGAGTGGGGTTTAAGGAGCCAAGTATGGTGTCTGGCAAATTTGTTGACAAATATGTATTGATTGACTGCCACATATGCATTGATTGACTTCCATGTAGGTCCTAGGGGTAAAATTAACAGATCCCTGCCCTCCTGGAGCTCACCTTCTAGAGGGAAGGCCAGAAGACCAATAAGTGAAGGAATACATGGACAATGGCAGACTGGCAGACAGACCACGGTGAGCACCGTGCAGGAAATAAACAAAGCATGTGGTGGAGGGCAGCTGGGTAAGAGGTGGCCTACGTCAGCACAGTTAGGGAAGACTGCTGTGTGCAGGAGAAATGCACCCTGACATTTCAAGGAAGAGAATGAGCCAGCCACATCGAGAGGGAACGGAGCGCCTCAGGTAGAAGGAACAGAACAGCCAGGCCCTGAGGTGGGAAACCATTTGGCAAGTTCTGAGGCCACTGAGGCTACAGCACAGTGGGCAGAGAGAATGGTGTGCGATGAGGTAAATAAAAGAGACAGTAGTATGGCTAATAATAATTGCTTTGCTCTAATGATTGCTTATTTGACTTAGTGGTTTTACTATCCCTGGGCCTTTTATTATAAGCAGTTTCAAATACTTTTGAAGTGGCCAACAGATAAAGACTGAGGTGGATAAAGTCCTTCATTAGAAATCATTTTAATAGCTAACATTTATCAAGAGCCTACTATGTGCTTTATATGACTTAAACATTTAATTCTTCCAATAATCCTATATGGTAAATACTATTATTACTTCCTTTTCACCTATGAGGAAACGAGACACAGAGAGTTTAATAAACTTGCCAAAGCAGGGAATGAGTTTAAGAGCAGGATTTGAATCCGGGAGTCTGACTTCAAAGCCAGTGTTCTTAGACACATGACACAATGCTGCCTCTTTGGGTTCCATAGCTATTATCAATCAGTTATTTGGTGGTACACACAGGTCCTTCTTGAGTTTGTAATAGTTATTGTGCTTGCTAGAAGCAAGAAATATGTTTGGAATTCATGATCCATAAACTACTATCAGAGATTCATCTAGCTTCTAATTCTATTTATTAACGAAGAATAGGGTCTAATGTAGCATGAGAAAAATTTCCCTTACAAGAAAAATAAGAACTCTAATTAACATCTTAATAATTATTCTCAATTTACAGAACTCATCCCTTATTAAATCTTTATCTATAATGCATTACATAGATATTTATGTGGGTTAAAATATACCCAGCTTGCAAATAGCTACTGGTTTGCCCTCCTGGGGATACCAACAATGTGTGTCAAGCAGACACAATGAAGACTGACTTTATTATTTAAATAGTTCTGGTCAGAGAAGGTGAGCAGGCCAAGCAGTCTGAGGGCTGGTAAAAATCTTTTTTATAATAATTACTCATTTTCCAGCTGGAGTTCTCTTTCAGTGTATAATCTGAGACGTGACCAAAGCCTACCCAAGGCCACAGCCGTCATGCTCCCTGGCAGCGTCTGCCATTGAGTCACTTACGTTGCCATCATGGTTTGGGCAAGAGAGAGGCTTTCCAGCAGCCACAGCGGTGACCGTCTCCAGGATGGAAGACTCCTCGATGTTGCTGCCTGGAGTTCGCTGCAGCACGTCCATCAGGTTTGTGATGAAGAAGTTGTTCTGGAGCGCGGCCACCCCTTTCTCGGGCAGGATGGAGGTCTGGCGGCACACTGGGCAGGAGAGGGTTAAACTGTGGGCGGGAATGTAGTTCTGCAGGCACCTGTGGCAGAGGCAGAGGTGGGAGGACAGTTTAGCCTGGGGCAGCTCAGGGGACAGGACTGCCCCCTCTTGCAGGTATCATATGTGTGTGTTCTCAGCAACTACATGGGCTGCTTGGCAGAAACTCCCATTGTAGTCTCCTCTACTAGGAAAATAACATTTCAGACACCAAGAGGTGCCTGGACTCACACTGGCCTTGTCAACTGATCAGGCAAAGGATTATACTCAAGGAAAAGAAAAATGTCATTGACTTTGGTCATATATCCTAGAGCCTGGGCACACAAAGTGTGGTCCATGGACTAGCGGCACCGGCCTCCCTGGGGAGCTCATTTGGGAGAAATGCAGACTCTTAGGACCCATCCTGGACCTGCTGGATCAGACCGCCAGGCGATTCCTACACACGTTCCAGTTTGAGAAGCCCTGGTCTACAATATCTAGTGTTGGGCTCACACATTTGTGGACTTTTACTTTTTCAAGAAACATGTCAAATATTTTTATTAGCATTTTTTTACATACAAATATCATGTAATATCTGACTAATATCATCATCAGATATTAAAAACACATCAAAGTGGAAATGTTTGCTTGAAACAGGGATGGGACACCCAGAGTCAGAGACACACTGTCTCTTTTCCTTGTCTCTCTACTCAACAGGTGTCAACTTAATTCACGGAACGTGTCACTAATAACGACTAACATATATGCCGCTCACTAAATTCAAAGTACTTCCACTGAGCCTATAAAGTAGGTACTATTATGATTTCCTTCCTTCCTTCCTTCCTTCCTTCCTTCTTTCCTTCCTTCCTTCCTTCCTTCCTTCTTTCCTTCCTTCCTTCCTTCCTTCCTTCCTTCTTCTCTCCCCCCGTCCCTTCCTTCTTTCCTTTCGACTCACTCTGTCACCCAGGATAGAGTGCAGTGGCATAATAGCTCACTGCAGCTTCAAACTTCTAGGTTCAAGAGATCTTCCTGCCTCAGCCTCCCTAGTAGCTGTGACTATGGGTGTGCACCATGATGCCTGGCTAATTTCTTTTTATTTTTTGTAGAGATGGGGTCTTGCTATGTTGCCCAGGCTGGTCTCAAACTCCTGGCCTCAAGCGATCCTCCTGCCTCAGTCCCTCTCACTACAGCACCTTTGCATATACCTGAACTTCTTTCTACTCACTCCCCTTTGCTTAGTTAATTTTTACTCATTGTTGCGGTTTCTGGTTAATCATCACTGCTGCAGGAAACCCTCCCTGCTGAGCAAATTCCCCTATTATATGGTTTCCTGTGTACTTCTGGTGTATAGCACTTGTCCCTGGTTTAATTTCACATTAATCTGAGAGATTAGGGGGTTAGTGACTAGCTCCTTCACTGGGCTGTAAGCTCCATGAGGCCAGTGACCATGTCCAGTTTGGCTCTCCTTCGAGCCCTGTTGATGGTGTTTTGGAAGGTGTGGGGCTACGAGAGTGACTGTGAGATGCTCTCCCAGTAGCCAGTGTGGATGTCTAGCAGAAGCCGGACATAAGGCTCCTAGGGCTCTGTCTCCTGACAGGGAGACAGCTGTGAAGTTTCGTCTCCACCTCAACAAAAATTTCCCATCTTAAGGAAACTTGGCAGCACTTTCAAAAGGAAATAATTTCAGTGTGCATGATGCTAGAATGATTTAACACATAGCATTCGATAGAGACTTGCTATGGTCGGATCTCCCAAATCTCTACCACTAGCTATTGGATGGGGCACAGGGTCGGGCTAGACCCAATGGAGAGGATGGGGCAGACCCGTCAGAGTGAGGAAGTAGGACCCAAAACACAGACTGACTGGGCACTGAACACTGGGGGACGGGCAGTTCTGCCACGCTCAGGCTGAGTGGCTCTCAGTGTTCTCTGTGGACTGACGGCCGGGCCATGCTGAGGCCTACCCCGTGTGTCCCCCCCAGGGACACACGGACATTAGCTGCTGTTTGTGTTGTAGCTATAGCCATCGTGGGGGCGGGGGGTGGTGGGGAGAATCACACCCTATTTAATTATTTTGGAATATGAATTATAAAGCACTCAAGCCAAATGTAAAATGAATAAAATAAAAAGTATTAGTGCCCTGTATACCACCACTAAAACAAACAAACAAAATCCCCATATTGGCTAGGTATGGTGGCTCACACCGTAATCTAAGCACTTTGGCAGGCTGAGGCGGGAGGATCGCTTGAGCCCAGGAGTTCAGGACCAGCCTGGGCAACACGGCAAGACCTCCAAAATTAAAAAATTAGCCAAGTGCGGTGGTGCACACCTGTAGTCCCAGCTACTCAGGAGGCTGAGGCAGGAGGATCGTTTGAGCCCAGGAGTTTGAGGTTGTAGTGAGCTATTATTTTGCCACTACACTATAGCCTGGGCAATAAGAGAGAGATGCTGTCTCTAAAAAAAGGCCCCAAAACCCCAT
The DNA here is from genome assembly GCF_000956105.1 of Propithecus coquereli. Taxonomy (NCBI): domain Eukaryota; kingdom Metazoa; phylum Chordata; class Mammalia; order Primates; family Indriidae; genus Propithecus; species Propithecus coquereli. Next base: position 1,289,530 of record NW_012147819.1, on the reverse strand, counting down.
ATCCATGCATGTGTGCATGGAAACACACACACAGACCCCCAAACAATCAAAAAACCACAACTACCAGTAACAAATCTGCCATCTCCCTCCATTCCATCACCACCACCAAAAATGTGGTTATTCTTTTGCAACTGAGACCTTCCAAAGTTAATCAACTCAAAGAATGATTAATCAGGTAACAAATGCATGGTAAATGTAATCAGCATAGATTTGAATCCATTTGAAACACTGATTTCCTGTTCTATAATAGATCTGAAGCATATTAAATAATAATACAAAATGTATTTAACAAAGTGCTATAAAACATAATTACCACATTTGTTTTTAAGAAAGATATATAACCTTACTAGGGAAATACTTACAAATAAGCCACAGATAAACTACTTACTAACAAATTTCTTATGTTTAATTATTTATATGATAAGTTAAAGAATGGGGTAAAAGTATACTTTGATAACTGATTAACCCCTCCAAAAAAAAAAATACCCTATCAAGAAGGATAAAGAAGTATGTTTTCATATATAGTAAATTACATAGTCAGATAATTTATTATATATATGTATATTTATAGTTTTTTCTTTACCTAAAACATCATTGTGTTCAAATGTGACATTAGTATGTATTTAAAGTGTCTCTGGAAAGGAAGCTGTCCTTTGAACTCACCCTCATATATGGTGTTTTACTTGATTTGTTATATGGAGGAAATGATAGATTTTTAACTGGCCCTCACCAAAGACCCTCTCTAGGGGACTGCTGTTGGCAAAAATTGTTTCACAAAGAACAAAGGGAAAAATTTAAAAATTTTTTCATCTTAAAATACTTATTTAATGCTCCATCTCTGTGGAAATGAATCAGTAGTTACTGGATTGCTTTCTTCCACTTGTAATGGTTTAAAATAAAGTAAATTATTGGCAACTCCTGATTCTATTTTTTGATGTCTATCAGAAGCACAAGAGATTTGCTGTCTCCCAAAAGGTAACTGCAGAATTCTGGGAAAGAATCCAATGGGAGGCCGTAGGAGGTCAGCCCTTCTCCAAGCACAAAGGAGGCTTACCTCTCGCAGAAAGTGTGCAGACAGGGGAGAACCTTGGGATTCTTGTACCGTTCCAGGCATATACTGCAAATCAGAAACTGCTTGTCAATCTGACGCACCACAGGACTTGGGATGTTGGTGCCTTCACTGGCCATCCTAGACCACTGACATGGGGGGCCGGCTGTCTTTGACCCTGCACGCTGCTGCTGTCAGACAAAAAACCAAAATGGAAAAATATATAATAATCTGTAAGTGCAAGTCATTCATTGACTCTTTCACTATAGGCATCATGTTATAAATACAGGTATAAGTCAATGTTAGTGACCTCGAAATGACCATAGCCAACCTTTATTGCTGTAGAAGGACTACAGTGAGCTCCCTGTCGTTTGTTTCGTAAATCAATAAAATAATTAAGCTGGGCACAGTGGCTCATCCCTGTAATCCCAACACTTTGGAAGCCTCAGGTGGGAGGATTGCACGAGGCCAGGAGTTCAAGACCAGCCTGGGCAACATAGTGAGACCCTGTCTCTACAAGAAAATAATCACATGTTCACCATGCAAACAAAACGAATTAGAAGAGGGTGTGTTGTGCAAAGGGATATGCTTGCTGGGTTTCAAAGCAGTGGTGACTGAACGGATAAATACTTATATAGCTATGTCTGTATATGCCTTCGGCCATGACTATATTTGAATACATATTAGCCTTTTATATTCTTATTAAAATAGAATGTTTTCCCAACTATTGTACTTGAAGAGATCAGAATATGTCACCCCAAAATATGTCACTTTGGCATAAAGATTATTTTGATCTGAAGGCTATGAAGAAACAGCAGACACAAGAGGAGCTCTCTGTCCTCCCCCATCTGCCTAAAATCAGGGCATATATTTCTCTCTTACACGGAAAATTTCCATTTCTAAATGTGTCCCTTTCTCCCATATCAGGAAGAGAAGACTCTTAAACTCTGGAGGCTGTACAGAGATGTCCCTGCCTAACAAACCTTACTAAACAAACCTGATCTACCATACATTTCCTAGTCACCGTTACACAATTTACTGTCCTAAGAGTCCAAACTCCCTTTTCCTTTGTCTTGTCAGTTCTCCACAATTTATCGCCCTTTGTTAAAATAGTATATAAACCCCCAGGTCTAACTGCCTCTTTGGGTTTTCACTTCTTTTCTGTGAAGCTCTTGTTCATGTCAAATTAAAAATATAAACATCAGGCCGGGCACGGTGGCTCACACCTATAATCCTAGCTCTCTGGGAGGCCGAGGCGGG
>NW_012147819.1:1238753-1286466 GCF_000956105.1 Propithecus coquereli | reverse complement strand
TTTTTTTTAGTAGAGACAGGGTCTCGCTCTTGCTCAGACTGGTCTCGAACTCCTGAGCTCAAACAATCCGCCCGCCTTGGCCTCCCAGAGTGCTAGAGTCCCTATAATTTTAAAGAAATGTCCGTTGGTATTCATGTATGGGCATTTGAAGGACCTAGTGAAGTGAATTAATTCAGAGGTTTCAAAATGTTAGGGATCATTGAAACCGCCCTTTATAAATTAATAAAGGGGTGCAGGCAAGAACTGTGGTAAGGGCCTAAAACTCTGCAAAGGCACAGATATAGTTAAAAATAATAATCAGCCACTGTCCCTTCGTTTATTTTCCTACAGCTGCTACTCAGGAGTCACATAGCTGATGGTGATAAACATTCTTAACTTTCCCCATAGATAACACCACCCATGTGAAACCTAAGGCTAGTTTTTAAGATATCTTCCAGGCCCTGCAATCTGGTGGAACGGCTGACCCACCTAGACTAGTGGCCCATACTGAGGAACTGACTCAACTGGTATTATGACCCCCACCCAAGAACCGACCCCCACCCAAGAACTGATTCAGCAAAAAAGACAATTTCTACACTGCTATGGTTCCCCCTGAAACAAGCCAATTAGCAGACCCAATTGCCTAGTCTTTTGCCCACCAAACTGTCTTAAAAGAAGCCTTTTTCCCAAATTTTCAGGTTAATGGATTTGAGAAATTCCTCCCATTTCCTCATGTTGCCTTCTATATTAAACCCTTTCTCTGCTGTGACACCTGCTGTCTCAGTGTATTGGCTTCCTCTTGAGTAACGGGCAATGAATCTGGTTGGGCGGTAACTTCATGACGAAAATGGAGAATTAGAAGAAGGCAACAGAGAAGAAAACAGAGAGTCCCTGACAGCATAAAAGACGGAAAAGTTACAATATAAAACACAGCTCCTTTTGCCACCTTAAAGAACGTCTAGCTTCTACTCCAAAGGGGTAAACCAAATTTGGGCTAAAATTTACTTCCTAATTTTCTAATATTTTATAAGGTGTCCACAGCCCTCCAATTCCCAGTGGAAGAAATGGAGAAAAAAAAGAAAGAAAGAGAAAGTAAGGAAAGGAAAGGAAAGGAAAGGAAAGGAAAGGAAAGGAAAGGAAAGGAAAGGAAAGGAAAGGAAAGGAAAGGGAAAAGGAAAAGGAAGAGGAGAAGAGAAGAGAAGAAAAGAAAAGAAGTTAATCTTCAGTATGACCCTAGGCAGGAGGTAATATTATTATTCTCATTCTATGGATTAAAAGAAAACAAAAACAAAAACAAACAAAAAACCCACAGACTCAGTTAAGAAGTTTGCCAGAATGCAAACTAAGGTGTGTATGTCTTTAAAACCCACTGTCTTTTCATTTCCTAAACCACCACATTGCCCTTGACCTTGTGTTTTAAGAAGGCTGTACTAAGGAAGCTTGGTTTATATATGACACTTTAACTTGGCCTGATGCCTGTGTTCAAAGCTAGGAAATACTCCATATTTACAGAATCAACAATTCTACACTTCCTAAGGAAAACAGTTGTTTCCAAATATAAACAATAGTTCTTACTCCCTACCAAGTAACTGAATTTTTGAAAAGTATATCAACTTTTATTAAGAAAATTCTGTTTATACATATTTGAGTATAGTTATATACATGACACACCCATTGTCCAACTCTGTGTCTTCTAGATAAGTTCATTAACAAACAGAAACGTATGAAGCACCTGCTATACAAGAGTGTCACGTTCAGCCAGAACTCACTGCGTGGTTGAACAGTGTAGGTGTGAGGTATGTAATTGGCCAGCATCATCTGCTAGACTTTCCATAGTGTCTTTCTAAAGAACTAGAGAATGATATTCATTGATTGGATTAAATGTAGCTCATCTCTCAGGAGCTCAAAATGTTGGCATGCTGTCTGTTTTTTAACCACATCCCTGTGACATCAGAATCTGAGAGGAATGGATTTGTCTGTCTGAAAGAAAAGGAAACCAAAGCTGAGGGTTTAAATGACTAACCCAAGGTCATCGGGTAAGATCAGAGAATCAGACAGCTCAGATTTCAAGTTTTCTGCTTTATGGGACAAATCGATGATACAAGTTTTACACTTAAGTAGGAGGTGCGTGTGTGTGTGTGTGTGTGTGTGTGTGTGTGTGTGTGTGTGTGTGAGAGAGAGAGACTTATAAAAACAACAGAGTGCTGACGGCCCTTTTCTACCCCAGCACCCCAGTCTTCTCTGGGACTCAGGTGAGACGCGGGTGCTGGCGCGGAGGGCGGGCATGGGCAGAGGCGGGTGTGTGCGGCTGCGCTGCGCTGCCCCCCTCACCAGGACGCCCCCGGACGGGGTGGAAGGGAGTCCATGTCCCCCTCCCTCGGCCCGACCTCAGCGGCAGGACGCGTTGTCGCCCAGCAGAGACATCCCTGGGTTCAGGCGGGAGAGGAACGAATTTTGGTTTGCGGACTGGGATGGATACTCCTGGGACTGGCGAGAGGGAGTCCGCGTGTCCCTTCTGGTCACCTAAGTCCTCGGTTCTCACCCCAAGGAGTCGCGGAGAAAAATGACCCTAGTCTGCTTTCTGTGCTCCCCACTTGTCCCCATTTGTTTCCTTCCTGGTGAGGGCTTTTTTCCGGGTTCCCCGGGACCCCGAGTTGTAAAGCTCCGGCGACCTTAGAGGACACCAGGTTCCACAGGCCATTTTTTTTTTCAATTCGATGGGCTTGTTAAGCCTCGTAAGTGTCCACAGATCACCTGTTCATCCTCGAACCCCACCATTACGGTGGTGGTGGAAGAGTGAAGCCTATTGAGTAAAGAAGTGATTCGGATGCTATAGGCAAAGACGATATACACCGCACCCTCTTCCTTTCCGTTTCTGGAGTTCATGGGGCTTTTTAGATGAGCAGTTTTGGACATGGGGGGTTCAGTTGTGGAGGTAACTTTGCTTGACTCGGAGGGGTGAGTAGCGAAGGGAGTTCGTCGGTGACGCAGTGGAAAAGTGCGTTGGGCCATTGGAGACCGGTTACGCGCGCTCCCTCCGCCGCTGATTAGCAGGATGTTCTTTGAAAAACGCGTAGACCCACCAAGTCTCAAATTTGTCCTAAATAAAATAGTTTATAAAAAAAAAACAATAGAATGCTTACTTTGGCAACACTAAAATTTGAATGATACAGAGACGATTGCCCCTGAGCAAGGATGGTATGCAAATTTGTGAAGCATTCCATGTTTTAAAAAAGATGATATTAAACTTTTCAGCTGAAGTCAGTTAAAAATAATTGTATTTTGAAAAGCTTTTGAAAATTTTCACAATACACTTTGAAGTAATCAAAGTCATGCTAGGTATTGAAAAAAGCAGAGAGAAAACACACTGGATTTTACTCTTTTTTTATAACCTTATAATTTTTTATTTTGGGCAAGGAAAAAAATACTTGTTTTGATCAAATGATATATGTTGACCAAATATGGTTTCTTTCTTTCTTTTTTTTTTGGAGACAGAGTCACTGGCTAGAGTACAATGGTGTGATCACAGCTCACTGCAACCTGAAACTCCTGGGCTCAAGCGATCCTCCTGCCTCAGCCTCCCAAGTAGCTGGGGCTACAGGTGAGTAACTGGGATTATAGGCGCACCACCATGCCCAGTTACTTTTTCTGTTTTTAGTAGAGACAGGGTCTTGCTCTTGCTCAGGCTGGTCTCTAACTCCTGAGCTCAAGTGATCCTTTCAAGTGATCCTTCCGCCTCAGACTCCCAGAGTGCTAGGATTACTGGCGTAAGCCACCATGCCAGCCCAAATGTAATTTTTTGAGCCAACATTTTTATGTTCTAAAGCTGAAAATTAAAACATTTCATTCTAACTTTATGATAATTATTGTAGTGGGTGAGAGCAAGTCTTTGTTAGTATCATTAATTTACATGGTGAATTAATTTACATGGTGAATTAGTTAAGTTTACTCATTAACACTAATTTAAAATCATGGCAGTATTACAGATCTGTCACAAGTGACCTGTTGGAGGCATATGGATTTTTAGAACTCCCAGAATCCACACAAAAGGTTTCCAACTCCCAAAGACACCCAAATCTGCCAGGGTTATTATCCTTCCCTAAATATAACTGGATACCCACAATAGGAAGACAATTTGACTACTCCTAAAGGGACAATGTACTTCGAAGAACTGAGGCACAGAATGTACTAATAAGCACTGCAGGAAGTCGGAATCGGTCTGAATATGCCATGAGGAATACACACCAAATATACAACAGCCTTTAATCAAAGTGTTCGGACACTACCAGTTTTTGGTCTCTTCAATTAGAAAAGCAATAAATACTTATCTAGTTTCTTGGCTGGTCTGCTTTCCCCATCTGGGTTTTTAAAGTATCAGAGACCCTTCTTACTCACATAACCATCAGAAGTCAGTACGCTGACTAAATAAATACACTAAAATAAAGGAGATTAGAATACAGAACTAGTCCTCTGCCGGACAGCAGCAAAACACATTTCTGGAGGGTTGCTCATGAAAACATACCCGGGTGGACTTTGTCTCTTTGGGAGCCTGAATGCATTTGGGTGCAGGAACTAACCCCAGACATGTCAAAAGGCCAGGAGAAAGGAAATGAAAATGAAAGCATGAAGAGCCATTTTTAAATGATATAAAGAGTCAACATTAGTTTGATATTGACCTTAGCCAACCACAAGATGGGAGACTAGCTGAGGTTCCTTGTCAATGGGAAACAAACGGCAAGACCCCTCACAAAGGCACTCACTCCTTTCGCCAGCCCTTTGCTCAGTGTCAGCTGCTGAATCTGATCATTCTGCTTAAAACTCCATTTTGCACCCAATTCTCTGGGACTGCTATACCCTGTCCTTGCTAGGTTTTCCTCCATAGCACTGGTCACCTTGCCTATGGACTCCATGTTTGCACCCCCATTCATATGTTCAAGCCCTAACCCCCAATGTGATGGCATTAGGAGGTGGGGCCTTTAGGAGGTGATCAGGTCTCCATGGGACTAGTGCTCTTGCAGGAAGTGACAAGAGATTGCTCTCGCACTCTCTCTGTGCCCCACCATGGGGCCATCTGTCTGTAAACCACGGAAGAGGGCCTTCACCAGAACCCCACCATGCTGGCACCCTGATCTCAGACTTCCCAGCCTCCAGAATTGTGAGACAATAGATTCATTTTGTTTAAGCCACCCCATCTATGGTATTTTTGTTATAACAACTTGAACTAAACCTTCTAACATACTATGCAATTTATTTTGCATATAGTCTCCCCTGCCCCACGCCTACAATGTAAGGCTCATGAAGGCAGGGATTTTTGTCCAACTGCTCACTGCAGTAGTCACAGCACCTAAAATTGTGCCTGGTACATAATAGACACTCATTATTTTTGGAATGAATCGAACTAGCAAAGTATAACGTGGAAATGGACTCAGGCACTCGCTGATTCCATGATAAGGAGCACGGTTGCCTCTGGTCACGTGAATGCTTGCACTTGACCTCAGACATCATCTGCCTCCCCCGTGTGACAGTCTAGTGCTCAGCAACATAAGCCACCATTCAGAGGGTAAATACTAGTGACATATTTTAACACACTCACAAATGCAGGAAAAGGAATTGAGAACTATTAAGGACATATATGCATGGAAATAAAAAGTCTAACAAGGTTGGCACGTACATTCCTTATTAACGGGGGCTTGCCAACTAAACAGAGCTTGTTGTGCAAAAAACAATGCATCAATCACACAACAAAATCCTTGAGCATAGAAAAATCCTGCCCTAGCATTTCTTTTCTCACATCATCTCTGGGGTTTTTCCTGGCTCACTTTCTCAAATCTCCTACAATTTGGTGGAAATTACCATTAAATGGAAAAGAACTTGATAGGAGGACATGAAATGAGAGAAAAATGCCTGCGTCTAAAATTCTAAGATTCAGACCATATTTCCCAACCCAAATTATACCATTTAGATCAGAAAACTATCCAGACCCTTTATTGCTGACAATAGAGTGAGAAAGACCGGGAAGGGAGGATGATGGCAGAGAAAACCAAAGTGAAACCACTCTTCTTGAAAGGGGGAAAGAGTTGGCAAAACCTTGTCAGGCTGCTCTAGGAAACAAGGTTGAGGAACAGAGCCCCGATTCCTCTGAAAAATAAAATGTTAACATGCTGATTGGTGGGTAAGAAGCAGCATTTTTGATTATGCAACACCCTAAAGGTATCCCATTCCATTTCTATAGTCTAATTTTATGGCATTCCTGGGTTGCTGCTTGGTGCCACTTTAGTGGAATTTATTTATTCATATGCTTACATTTTTCATTATTCTTGTGCAGACATGCGAAAATCAGTTTCCCAAGCCATTGAAAATCTTCTGATATATAAAGGAAATCCTGAACCATTAGGATTATCTATTATAACTCACCATATGCTACCCTTTATCTGCCAGGACATGTGGCACCTAGAGCTCAAGGCAGAAGTTAAAACATGATTAAAGAAATAAGGTATTTTTCATTTTTTAAAATTATGAGCCTATTCTCATTACCTGCAATTGAATGTGCATTGTTACTGAGGACAATTAGAAGAAAGAAAAGAGGACAATCTTCAGGGAAGTTAAAACAGGGTGACCCATTTCCAGTTAAATCAAGCCTCTATCCCAGATGGGCCATTTTGTAAATTACAAGGCTAGATGCATTATCTTTCCTGATGGTGTGTGTGTATGTGTGTATGTGTGGTGTGTTTGCTGGGCGGGGATGGGGGGAGGAGCACTCAGAAGCCGTCCACTTTAACTTCGGTCTTCAAGCAAGGATGTGCCCAAGCTCTCCACAGTTCTGTTTCCACTTCTTATTTCCAGGGTCAGATGAATGACAGCTTCCTTAGATGTATTGGTTTTTACCATCTGGAAGTTGCTTTTTAAGTTCAGTTCCCAAATTGTCTTTATGATATGTATGCCTATTTCCCTTACCATAGCTAGATAACCATTTGCCATTGCCTTCTTCATAAAGTCCCCATCTTTTGCAGTTAGTCCTTCAGATTTGCCTTGGGTTCTCTGAGCTCCCCGAAGGCTGGGTCTGTGATGGAGTGTTAAGTGGTCAGGCTAATGGACATTCATCTTACAGCACCCTGGGACAGTTAAGATGAGTGGGGTTTCTTCTCTCCACATCCATCACTTTGCCAAGTCTCCTCCCTTGCTTTCCTTGGGGACTACACAAAGAGGCTGAATATTCTGGGACCACAATAAGGCAGAGCACATCCAGGGCGCTAAGTGCTGGGGACCGACCCTGGGGTTTGGGAGAGGCTGGCAAGAAAGGGGAAGACAAAGTTATTTCACATCAGAACTCCTAAAGACACGGTTCTACTAACAGTAAACACCTTTTTGCTCCTGGCATACAGGAAGCACATTATTTAATTCTGTTGTCGATTAGAATAAGTACTTAAGTTTTTAAGAACAATAATAAAAAGCACTCCATGGAGGAATGGAGGCTGCTGAGAATATGAAGGCAAAGGAGGGTAAAGTAGAAGGGGAGAGAGATTGGTATACCAAAAGCAGCAGTGTGTTTCCTTCGATGATGCTATTTGAATACTTGGCTCATTTCTCACTTTCTGGTCTAATCTAAGGCTCCAAATTTTAGGAGGAAACCTGATCCCTGAAATTGAGACAGCCTGTACAATAAAAATTTTCAGAGAACCCTAATAGCCAACCCCATTATAGAACAATTCTACTCCAAACTAAAACCTTTTTTACAGAAGTAATAAAAGGACACAGATGGCATCAGAGATATTTTTTTTTTGAAAAAGCAATTACAGATATGTGCAAATTATCCTTTTGCCACAATTAGAAGTAATTTGGTCACATTTTTTGAAGAAAAAATATGATAGTAAATAATTTGGCAGCAAATTTTTTAAAGTTTGAAAGTATTTCTCTTCTGTACATTTCAATAATACATACAAATGTCTGGTTAAAGTCTTAGTTTTATCAGATAATGAAAAGAGGCACAAGGGAGTCTTAAAAATTACTACAAATTTGGAATTTTTTTCTACTTAATAAAGATAGATCAAAGAAACTCCCAAGTTTGGAGGAAGTAAAGCCTAGAGGTATCCAAATAAGGGACATTTTCATTTCTTAGTAAGACAAAGAATGAGCATCTTTATTTCACAAGCAACAAAATCCACTAAGTGTTTGTAATCTTATAAATTAAAAGAAATTAAGTCATCTCAGGATTATAATATTAACTATGGTGAAAAATGTGTACCGACTTTATTCTCCTTTTTGAAAATGTGTTGGTTATATATGCTGCATTCATCTGTCTCGAAACAGCACATTCTATCAGAGAACGTTGTTACATTCAGCCATGTTTTAACCTTTCCAATGCAAATCGCTTGTGTCTTCCTGGGAGAAAATTGGAAAGAAATACTTCAAGGTTTAGGAAGGGCCACTACTCATGTCTGCAAGAGAAAGCTGCTTTCTCATAGCACAGCACACATGAAACTTCTCATTGTGTGCTCACTCGGGAGGGGCGTGCATTATTTAACGTTACGGTGGGTTGAAGCTTCTGTCTGAAATAATGAAAGGCATCAGAAAATAGGCAGAACTGAATCCAGATACTTAAAAAAAAAAAATTTAAGAATCTGTGTGAACAAATGGTTCTCCTTACACATTGTAGGTTTTTCCAAACCTTCAACAATTTTTCACAAGGAATGATCTAAGCCAAATGTAACATGGTCTAAGCCAAAGAAATGAACTGATAATTTTCTTAAACGCCTCATTCTGAATCTAGATCTGTTCTCGAAAGCTATGACATTGAAACCATCTTTTCTTAAGACAAAAATATCATTTTATATTTTGGTTCAGAAATCCATTTATTAACATTCAATTTTTAGTTTAAAATAAATACACTTCCTACTTGCTCTCCTGTACCCCCAAAATAAGAAATAATGACAGGGTGGGGCACATTTGTAGAAAAAGCTCTGACACAAAAATAATACCCGCTATCTCAGGAAGCAAACCTATCTAAGGTCCGACCTAAGGATTTTTTTTTTCTGTGTAATGCTATCATTGAGCTCCACCCTGATTTGATTATACTTCAATGGCAGAAAAATTGTCAGAAAAAAACCCAAATCATCTGCTGTATATTTGTTTGCTGCTCCTCAAAGGCACTCAGAATTCAGAGGGTCGAGTCATGCATGCATTATGAATGAATGGGTTTCCAATGGTAACTGGGAGCCAGGAACTCAACCCCAGGGTTCTCTCCTAGAGGACAGAGTGGGGGGAGGGTCGCATCGCACGTTTTCCTACACCCTGGGGTAGCAAGGAAGGAATCCTGCAAATTAAATATCTCATCCCCATATTTGCACCCAAAAGAGAGATGCGGGGGGAAATTTTCTTCTATTTGAAACAAGCCAAGATAAACGCTAAAATAAAGACTAGTAAAAATAAAAATCTAGTCGGAACACATTAGAACTTGACAAGAAAATCTTGCGTGAGTTTCTCACCATACTTGTTAATTTGGTGCCTTTGTTTAAGCAAAGATAGGGTCTCTATTTTACAGCTACAGAGCATGCAGCATCACCACGAGAGGAAAAGGGAGGAAAAAAAAAAAGCCAGAACAGACAGAGCAGGAGAAATTAGTTATCCACCTGGCACAATGCTAAGCAATTTGAACATTTGAGACCTACCCATTTCTGAAGACAAACAGACTAATCAACGAGGCAAAGAATTAAATGCTCCCAAGTCTGTCGCTGCAGCTACGCGGCACTCCAAAAGAACAATGCACGTTTCTGCTAACATCTCAAGTTTGCAAGCGCCATGCAAAGAGACGGGTTAAAATTCCCTACCATGCAGTGCAGCCATCATCAGAAGCCCAGCATATTCTTCTGCTCTAAGGAGTGATGTGCCAGTTCATGAACAGCACAGAGGAAGAGAAAAATGGAGGAAATGAGAGAAGGCTGGAAAGTCGGCAGGAATGTTTCGGGGTCATTAACAAGTGGAAGACCCCCTTCGGCATTCAAACCAATCAATCTTTATCTTCCAGGACATCTTTTTCTCACTCAGCGTCTGTTGAAAAGACTGCAGCAAACCAAGCAGGGGATTATGGGATAGGGATGCAGCAGCGAGCTACAATGAGATTCGTGGGTGGCTCGCTTTCCCTCTGAGTCAGCAGTCAGCTGTTGCCATGCTCTCGTGCTGGGCCGCTCGGCCCCATCACCAGAATGGGACTGCAGGATTAGCCCAGCCAGAGGCAACCCGTGCACGTCTTTGGAGCAACGCAGCAGCCAGGACAGGTACCCGGAGTGTTGCAAATCAGACAGAGGGGGTTGCTCCTACGCAAATGGGGAAAGCACTGAGGATAGATTCTAGAAAGAAAACCAGGTAGACGGTGCCTCAATATGAAAAGTTCAAATTTAGAGGAATGTTTGGGGGGAGTGTGAGAGCACACACTTACTTCCATTAGTTAGGGAAAAAAAGATGATCTATTTCCTTAGACGTTTCGAGTAGCTTGAAACACAAATGTAATTTTAAAAATGCAAAAACAGTCTAGTTCCACAAGCCTCTACTATTTTCCCTCTCTTGGTTTTACCCAGGACAGGGTCCATAAGATAGAGTTCGACAAAGTCGAATCATGCAAATGACATTTCTCTGCTTTTTGTGGTTCTAACCATTCAGAGAAAAATTTTATGGTACATTTATTTGATTCAGCGGCTGACAAGACCCCATTCTTTTTCTCATAATGAAGTTTACAGTTAAAGGTGAGAAACCTGATACACTTTACATATATACAGAACTTGATTTCCTGCCCAGTCATTAAACTTATTTTAAAAGGATATTAATAACATAAAAATGATCAGTAAGTAGTTGTATAAAAGTGTAATCATATTACAGACAATACTTTGGAATAAAATATCCTGCATATCAGAATGGAATTCACGATTGTTCCCTTTTCTACAGCAATGGAGGTAGGGAACAGTATTGCATCCTTTTCCTTGGTTAGTTACTAGTTTTAAAGTGATCACTAATAATTTTTGTTTTAAAAGACTGTGCATCTGCATATTTGATTACATTAATATTTATCACATTCTTCCCAAGCAGTCAAGCATTGCCTTGAGCCTTTGAAGAGGCCTCAGCTCTGCAAAGCAAGGGTGATTACCTTTGGTAGGGGGAGGGGAGCCAGAATCCAGTGAAACCAACAGACCCTGGAAATGCAGACATGCCAAATTTGGCATGCCATTTTTCAGTGATACACAGTTCTCAAAAGCTTAGGTTAACACCCTGCTTTAGAAGTTTTGTGGTTCTTTTTTTTTTTTTTAACAGTTTCATTGAGTTAGTAATTCACATACCATGCAATTCACCCATTTAAAGTGTACAATTAGGCCGGGCGCGGTGGCTCAATTAGGCCTAGCACTCTGGGAGGCTGAGGCGGGCGGATTGTTTGAGCTCAGGAGTTCGAGACCAGTCTGAGCAAGAGCGAGACCTCGTCTCTACTAAAAAAATAGAAAGAAATTATCTGGACAACTAAAAATATATAGCAAAAAAAATTAGCTGGGCATGGTGGTGCATGCCTGTAGTCCCAGCTACTTGAGAGGCTGAGGCAGGAGGATCGCTGGAGCCCAGGAGTTTGAGGTTGCTGTGAGCTAGGCTGACGCCACGGCACTCACTCTAGCCACAGAGTGAGACTCTGTCTCAAAAAAAAAAAAAAAAGTGTACAATTTAATGGATTTTACTATATTCAAAGATGTGGACAACTATTACCACGGTCAATTTTAGTCACCTCACAGTCATTTTCATCACCTCACAAAAAAAAACCCTATACCCATTGGCTATCACTCTCTACCTCCTCCCCTTATCTTCCAGTTCTAAGCAATCACTAACCTATTTTTTGTCTCTATAGATTTTCCTATTCTAGACTGTCACATGAATGGAATCACATGATTATGTAATATGTGGTCTTATGTATCTGGTTCTTTTCACTTAGCATAATGTTTTCAAAGTTCATCTATGTCGTAGCATGTATTGGTATTTCCTTTGTAGGGCTGAACAATATTCTGTTGTATGGATATAGCACATTTTGTTTATCCATTCATCAGTTGATGGGGCATTTGAGTTGTTTCCACTCTTTGGCCATTATGAACAAAGGTGCATAAACTTTTGTGTGTTAACTTTTTGTGTGGACATATGGTTTGCTTTAGAAGTCTACAGTTTAATTAGGACCAACTCCTAAAACTACAGGCAGGCTACCCTGACTTAAGTTTTATGATGTCCTTTTCCTAAGACAGGCCATCACTAAGGTGTCTGACCTGCTATGACAGGAGTCCTCTCTTCTCATTCTGCTACTGAGCCCATCCCAAAGCCAAATTCATCAAATGCTGACCCCTTCCCCAGTACACCCCTTCTCCTGACCTCTCTCCTTCTCTTCCTCCACTCAGCCCAGACTCAGCTGAACCAGGTCTCTGTTCTCAGAAGGTGGTGAAGTGGGAAGGATCCTTGGTCTTGTTGCTGTGTTTGTAGCTGGAGGAAGTTCACACACTCCTTCAGTCTTTCCAGTGAACACACTGGTTGAATGTCTAGTGTGTTTTAGGCACTGAGTAGGCATTGAGTATACAGAGACGAATTTAACGATTTCTGAGCCCTTAGGAAGGTCACAGTCTAGTGTGGGAGATGAATTAATAAGCAGGCAATTGCAACGTGGAGTGGTAAGTGCTTGCTGGCAAGAGGAAGAGGATGCTCTGGGCTCCCATAGGAGGGATATCCCTGGGCAGAGAGGAGCAGGGAGCATTTCACGCAAAGGCAAGAGATAGCTCACAGGAATTGAGAGAAGTAGCTAAGTATGGCTGAAACCTAGGTTGAAAGGGCTGATATTTGTTTCTGATCTTTTACCTGGAATTGGGAATACCTCTCCATGGAAATGGCATTACGCAGGATAGTTGGGTTCCAAATACCCTCATCACCGTGGCTTAACTACTGTGTGGGTTAACTGGGTTTTGAGGGCTCAGCTGCAAATCCAACAAACATACATAATATTGTTTGTTACAGGAAAATGCAGCCTCATTTTTACCATATGTCTTGGCAAATGAACACAACTGTTTATAAGTTGGGGCTTTGGTTACCACAGGATGTTTTAACAGGCCACAGCACACCTCGGCACTCCCTGGCAACAGGTAGGGGGTGGTAGCAGCTGTTAGTAAGTTTCTTTCTGAGTTGGAGTTTACCTGTATTGAGGTCTCAAGCAGCCAGATATGGGGCCGTAAGAGCAGAGAAGAGCCCTAGATCCTTGGGATTAAGATCGCTGCACACCTTACTGACTTCCTGGAGCTATCTTGCCTCTCCCCATTGGTTCCTTTGGTGGGATGGATATTACAGTTAACTTGTCATCAGCCAGTTTGACTACGATATATAGTGGGGAAGGACACAGTGCTTAGTGCATATACAGAAGAACAGGACACATGCTACTAAATTGGGTTTGGCAGGATCACGGGAGATAGCGACCCAAAATTTATTGACCCTGTTTTATATGCCAGGCTCAGTCCAAAGCACTTTATATACAGTCAACCTATCCCTGATCAAGGAAATTTCTCCTACAAAGCAAACTCTTTTGGATGGCATACAAGGCCATTTATGATCTGGCCTCTGTCTTCCTCATTTTTCTCCTCCCTGGTCATACTCTAGTTCCTAAGACATTCCACCATGTATTTTTTTAGCAGTGACTCTCCACCAAGGAATGGTACCAAACCCCCCAGGGCATGGTGGGATGTGCATTTGGAAATGTGAAGGGGCATTTTGGCTGCCATACTTTGTGGTGGCTGTGGGGGTGCTACTGACATTTAGTGTCTGGGGATGGGGATGCCAAGCATCCTCCCATGCATGGGAGAGTTCTATACATTTGTCCCCCTAGCAAGTCAGGAACACTCCCTTTGAGAAACATTAATCCTGAGGCTCACACACCACTTGTTCTGCCAGGAACACTCTTACCCTCCCCCGCCTCCTTCCCTGGTTAACTCCTTTGACTCCTTCAGAACTCAGCAAAGCCGCTACCCATCTTGGGAAGGATTCTCTGACTTCTCTGACTCCCAGACCCTCCTATACCCTGTCTAGATTGGGCACCACTCCTGTGTGTTCCATAGCATTTTTTGCTGAAAACTGTTGAAGCTTCCATTTTTTACCTCTAACTTTCCAGCCCCTACTGCAGTGCCTGTCACACAGTAGTCGCCCAATAAATAGATGGAGAATGACAAAAGTCCTTCTACAAATGAATGAGTAATAGAATATGATATAAAGGTAAAAGTTCATCTCAGAATTCAAAAACAGTTGGATCAGAGACCATTAGGGAGAGGCAGTTCTTCCTATCTTATTGGTGGTTTATAATCTAGAAAGTACCTTCATAATATATTTTACCTTTGATCCTCACCCAGAGATAGGTAGAGCAGGTATTATTATTATTTTAGTGGAAATTGAGGTTTAGAAAAGTAAAGTGACTGGCCCAGGGCATAATGTAGTAGAGGTGAACTAGCGTCCAGGTCTTGGGGCTAGCACAGTTCCTCTTTCAGTGTGCGACAATGCCCCTCCAGGATGTGCAAGAGCAGGAGCAGTAATCAGGCAATTCCAGAGTGGAACAAAGCCAGCTGATTAAAGAGGTGATGTGTTTCAGTGAGGGATAAATATAACCAACTAGCAGGAGGCAACCTGAAATCAGCAGCTTATAAACTCTGCCTAATGCAATCATTATTTCATTTTTCTTATCTCTAATTTCAGAAAGCTTTGTGGGGCGTGGAGGTGGGTGGGGGTAGGAAGAGATTGGTCAGTAGGTACAAAGTCACAGCTCAATAGAAGGAATAAATTCTGGTATTCTACTGCACAGTAGGGCAGCGATGGTTAACAATATTGTGTATTTCAAAATAGCTAGATGACAGAATTTTCATTGTTCTCACAACAAAGAAATGATAAAGGTATGAGGTGATGGATATGCTAAATATCCTATTTTGATTATTATACAACATATACATATATCAAAACATCACACTGGATCCCATAATAATGTATAATTATGTGTCATTAAAACATTTTTTTTAAACACATAAAGAAAACAAACAAAGCTTTACAAAAAAAAATTTTTTTTTGAGACAGAGTCTCACTCTGTTGCCCGGGCTAGAGTGCCGTGGCGTCATCCTAGCTCACAGCAACCTCAAACTCCTGGGCTCAAGCGATCCTCCTGCCTCAGCCTCCCGAGTAGCTGGGACTACAGGCATGTGCCACCATGCCTGGCTAATTTTTTCTATATATATATTTTTAGTTGTCCAGATCATTTCTTTCTATTTTTTAGTAGAGACAGGGGTCTCGCTCTTGCTCAGGCTGGTCTCAAACTCCTGATCTTGAGCGATCCACCCGCCTCGGCCTCCCGGAGTGCTAGGATTACAGGCGTGAGCCACCGCGCCTGGCCTACAAAAATTATTGCCCAATGGTCTTATGAAAGAGGATGCCAAGGAACAATTATTTCCAGCCTTTAGCTCAGAACTCAGCGACTGGAGAAGACATATAATGGGTTTCACAGGTCAGCACTCCAGGTGCAGCCCCTGAAAACCAGGCTCTTTCCAGCCAGTCCAGACTCTATGTAGTCAGCTTGGTTGGGTCGTTTGGATCAGACCCCAAGAGGCTCCTTCTTCTCTATTGGCAGTGGCCCTGGTGAGGCCCCCCTCCATCTTCAGGGGTCGAGGTCATTCTTTAGAGGCTGTGGGGAGGTCCAAGGACAAACAGAACTGTCTGAAAAGAATGGTGGGTAAGCAGAAAGGACCTTCTCTCTCAGGAAGAGAGAAAGTCCATGTTGGCCTTAACCTACTGGGGTCATGTAGGTAGAGGTAGATTAACTGGGGAACTAGCTGACCCAGTTCCAACCCAAGAACTCACACCAGAATTGGCTCAGCCTTAGGATTAGCATTTAATGTTACACATTTCACAAATGATTATGTGCCAGGTGGTTTACTAGACACTGGTGATATAAAAATAAATGATGTAAACAGAACCTCACAAAATCGCTCCTGGGGACAGGGTTTCCCACCTCCGACCCACAGTCATGCTGACTGGGTTTCAGGATCAGGATAGCTCTTCTCAGCCAGACAGCAAAGGTGACCCAGATCAAGCAGCCCTGATTGCCTGGCCAGTACCTCAGTCTCCCTCCAGATTACCTGTGTGTTTCCCACAGGGTGCTGCCCAACGCTGAAGACATATCCAGGTGGGGTCTGACCAGCATGCAGTAGAAAGACAGCATCACTTTTCTCGCTCCAGGCCCTATCCTTTTATTAATTAGTTACCTCTGCATTCATCGCTCTTTTCTTGGCACGTTCCTCATGTTGACTCATATTGAACAGGAAACAAAAATTTGCATCTAGTAACCTTACCCAAGAAGGAATTTTGGGTGGTCTGGTATAATTTATTCTTATGTAACTCATAATGCTTTCTTTTCTAGCTGCTTACAACACATCCCATTAATAATCCTTCTCTAGCAAGATGCTTGATATGGAGTTCCATAGTTTGTAACTGGTGGGTTTCATTTTTGTAAATGAAAAGTGTATTTCCCTGTCTTTGTCTTTAGGCATGGCTTAAGACAACAGAAATTTATTCTCTCACAGTTCTCAGGACTAGAAGTCCAAAATCAAGGTGTTGACCTGATCAGGCCTCCTCTGAAGCCTCTAGGGGATCCTTCCTTGCCGCTCCCAGCTTCTGGTAGCCCCTGTCTTCTTTGACTTGCATTCCAATCTCTCTCCAAGTTCCATGCCATCTTCTCCCTGTGTGTCTTTGTGTCTTCACACGGCCTTCTCCTCCCCGCGTCTGTGTTCTCTTCTTATAAGGACACTGGTCACACTGGATTAGGGTCCACTCTAATGAGTATGACCTTATCTTAAATTGATTACATCTACAAAGACCGCATTTCCAAATAAGGTCACATTCACAGGTATCGTGGCTTAGGGCCTCAATGTATCTTCTGGGGACACAATTCAACCCATGCCACTATTGCAGGTAAAAGGTTAGCATCAGGCCTGGGTCATGCAAGCTTGCCCAAGTATGGCCTGGTTTTTCACAGCATTGTTCCCTTGAAAACAGTAGAGTTAAGACAAATGGTAAATGTCAGGTCTGCCTCATATGGGGTGTGCATTGGTGAAGCTGTGAGTTGACTATCTAAGTAGGATGACATAAAAGATTGGTGGGAGAAAGGAGCTATGACTCTGTGTGTCAAGGTGACCCCCACAGACCTTGACTCTCATACCCAGGACATCCCTGAGGGGATGAGGGGGCAAAGGGAGCTGCTGTGTCTCCTGCTTTGTATCCTTCAAGCCTACTTGTATCTTGAGTTTGGTTGCCAGCTGGAACCCACAACGGCGGCGTAGTGCTGCACCTACCCTGGTCTCAGTTCCTTCTCTTTAACCTTCTCAAGCCCCGTTTCAGCCGAGCACTGCCCTTTGCAAAGAAGGCTGAAGCAAAACACTCAGCCATGCGCTGACATTGTATCAAATGCCCCAGCAGCGTGTCTACCCCTTCCTTATTGACTGGCTCTGATTATCACAAAAATAAAAAGCAAAAGCAAACAAACAAAATGCTCTTTTGTTTGGCCCTCATTTGGCCTGGATAATTCAAAGTTGACTCTACCCCGAGTCTACCCGGAATATGATCTCCCAGTCCTAACTGTGGATGCCTAATTGCACCCATGTCTACGCCGACGTGCGCATCTGTATCAGCTGTTGTTTTTCTCTTAAGCAGAGTTCCGTGATCACACTTTTTATTTAACAGTTAAATTCATGGCAGTGCCAAGTTCAAGCTTGCCTCGGCAGTTCGCTTTGCTTAATTAGCGCAGTGGCTTTGACCCCAGGGCTGGGGTGTGGAGTCAGGGAGGCGACAGCCGGGGCGCGGGGAGCAGGGGGAGGGGCCGCTCCTGCTTCCTCTTCCGCACGCTCCCTCCCCTCCGTCCCAGGAAGTGGGCTGCCTTCCAACCAACGCGTAGCTCAGAGAGAACCTCACCGACGTTGCTCTTCACTGACCGCCTCTAGGGCTCTATTCCAAGGTCGTCGTCGGCGATCTGGGGCACGCTCTGAGAGCCCCGACTCCCAGGCTAGGCGGCGCCCGAGCGCTCGGCCCCGCCCCCCGCCGGGCCGGTCTCTATGGCAACAGGCCCCGCCCCGAGGGGGGTGCGGCTGCCGAAGAGCAGGCGGGTTCCCTCCAGAGATGGCGGTTGCTCGGCTTCCATTATCAATCTCTCTTCCCCCCACACCCCGCACCCGCAGGTGTCCTTTTCTAACCTTTTCTCCCACCGGGAACAGCCACTCTGTAAAATAAGTGGTGGTGATGGGGGAGGAGAGGGAGAGTCAGGCCTGCGGCGACAGCGTTAAAAGCTGCGAGCCGCCGGCCGCGCCCCCCGCAGCGTGGGTGCTCTCGACGGACCCTTTCCCACGTGCCGGGACGGCAGCTCTCCTGCCTGCCAGCCCTACAGGGCTCCAGCATCTGAGCTGGTGCGCCCATGGGTGCAGCGCGGTTAGAGTGCGACTCTCCAAGTAACACGTCTGAGTTCGCTGAGGACTTCTAGAGTTCAAGGCTTTACCCTGGAGGGTGATACTACAGGACGCGTCTGAGCACCTTGGCAGAGGGAGGTAATCTGAGCACAGGGGAATCTGACATCATCCTCAGAACGCTGCCGCCTCCAACAGGTTTCCAGAAGACAGAATTTTCCTAAGCAGCCTACATGGCGCCACAACTCATGGCCACTTTCATCCCACTCTTAGTATCTTACAAAGAATGTGAGCATGAAGCTGTGATTAAGGCACATCTGACTTGCTCTATCTTCAGGTTGCTCCTTGCCTCTGTTGACTCAATGGTAAAATGCTACCTCATAAGGCTGCTATGATGATTAACCCGCACAGTGTGTCAGTGCCTTAGCTCCTCGCCTGGCAAGCAGGTCTCAGGTTACTATAACCAGAAGTAGTGTGGAGCAGTGGTGGAGAAAAGGGTGGGCCCTGGAGCCAAGGATGGGTTTGATCCCAGCTCTGCCACTTACAAGTTGGAGGCCTCTGGGTAAGTAATCCAACCTCTGCATGCCTCAATTCCCTTGTCCACTTATACTGATAATGGGGATGATCAGGGTACCAACTACATAGGGCTGTGATGAGAATTAAATGGTAGTCAATATAAAGAATTTGACACAGTTCCTGATACATAGTAAGCAGTCAGTACATACATTATTATTATTATTATTGTCCTTGGTATTACACCCACTACTACATTTATGAGTTCCTGTAGGGAAGACTAATGATTTACTTTTATTCCTGGAGCGGGTCTCACTTAAGGACTGAATAAACATTGGTTCTTTGCATGTTTGAACGACTGATAATACACTATTCCCCAAATACAATAAGTGAATAAATGAGAGTGGGCAGAATCATGCAAAATCAGATGAGGTATGTGTCTATAATTTTATCACACCAGGCTGGACACAGCCTCTCCTCAGCCTCTTCACCCACTTAGCGCTGGTGTCTCCCAACTGGCTTTGACACAGCTGAGAGGCTGCAGTGCTACTTTGTTGCTCTTGGTGAGTCCTCACACTAACTCCTAATCCCAGGCCAGTCCCAGGAAGAAAGAGGGTCCATGTCCACCTGCCCTTCATTCTTGTGACAAAGAGACCTGGTACTTTGCACTGGTCAGCGGCTGGTGGAAGTGAGTCCTTGCCGGCCAGCAAGGACTTAAAACCAGCAGCTTTCTTAAAAGATAAGAAGATAAAGGATTCTTTTTGGTCCCCTTCCAGAGTCAAAGTTTTGCCCTTTGACATAAGTCATCGATTCTGGACAGGAGAATGGGAGGCCTTGCTTTGATGTCCTCCTCTGAATGGACACACTCTAAAGCAATACTGACTCACCTCTCAAGGGCTGGCAGTGTGTCTGGACCATGTGCCAGGAAGCCACAAGGCCATCCGAAGTCGGGGGGAAGGGTAGGGGCAGGAGAACAGGAACTAGACGGCAGCAGAGGGAATGTGCACAGCAGTCAGGCCTGACTGGAGGGTGAGCCCTGGCGCAGGATGAGCTGTGGTGCCAAGAGGAGCCACCTGTGGCCTCTGGGCCAATGCCAGCACCCCTACTCTTCCTTGATAATGTCTTTCCTCCTCCTTTCTCCTGCCTTCTCCCCTGCCATCCTCCCTACTCCCCACCCACCCTTTTTTCTCTTTTTTTTTTAGAGACAGGGCTCTGCTCTGTTGTCCAGGGTAGAGTGCAGTGGTGTGATCATAGCTCACTGCAGCCTCGAATTCCTGGGCTCAAGCGATCCTCCTGCCTTAGTCTCCAGAGTAGCTGGGACCACACGACCACGCCCAGCTAATATTTTTAAATTTTTTGTAGAGATGAAGTCTTATTATGTTGCCCAGGCTGGTCTTGAACTCCTGGCCTCAAGCGATCCTCCCACCTCAGCCTCCCAAAGTGCTGAGATTACAGGCGTGAGCCACCTCACCCAGCAGCAAACTTTTAATTTAGCTTCTACTATTTGTACAGCACCGCAAATGGTCACTATCCTTAAGGAACAGATACATTGTTGAGAGAGAGACAGACATAAAATCTCAAACAATAAATTAAATTAATAAAAATAAAAATAAATTAAATTGCAAATAAACAATTTTTATCTGTGGCCTCTACCTCAGACTGGCCGCTGCATGAGTGTTGGTATTCTGTGGTGGGTAAG
Organism: Propithecus coquereli; assembly: GCF_000956105.1. NCBI lineage: Eukaryota > Metazoa > Chordata > Mammalia > Primates > Indriidae > Propithecus > Propithecus coquereli. The sequence continues at coordinate 1,265,802 of NW_012147819.1, read as the reverse complement.
AGTCTGGGCTTTGGAATCAGACAATGTGGGTGTATAAATCCCAGTTCCGACACCGACAAGCTGTGTGATTTTGGCCAAATTACACAACCTCTCTGGCCCTCCTTTTCCTCATCTGTAAATGGTGATAAAAAGAGATATACCTCATGGGGTTGTTGTGAGGATTAAATAAGATAATGTCTGAAAGATGCTAGCACAGTATCTGGTACATAGTAAGACGCAAAAGATGTCAACTACTGTTGCTGTTGTAATTACCCAAGCCTAGGGGTCAGCAAATTTTTTCTGTGAAGCACCAGACAGTAAACACTTTAGAGACTTTGTAGGCCAATACAGTATCTGTTGCAACTGTCTAATTCTATCCTAGCATGAAAGTAGCCAGAGACAGTAGGTAACAAATGATTGTAGCTGTGTTTCAACAAAATTGTAGTTATAAATACTTAAATTTGAAATTTTATGTAATTTTCACATGTCACAGAATATTATTTTTCTTTTGATTTTTTTTTTCCAAATCATTAAAAAAAGGTAAAAACCATTGTTAGCTCACAGGCTATACAAAAACAGGCAGTGGGCCAGATTCAGCCCACAAGCCATAGTTTGCCCACCCCAGTTCAAGCCTCCTAAAATGGCTGGCACTTCCTTTTGTAGACCTTGCTTCAGAGGAAAATCTAGCTGGTGGATCCATAATACCCTAATTCAGTGTCTGACTGACTGACATGGTTATAAACCAACCCAAGGACAACAAAAACCTCATAAAAGAAAAACAATACCTACGGTTTACTTGTCTACAAGCCAAGATAAGTAAGTAAACAATCCTTAACCATTGGCTGATACACAAGATAAAAATGGAAAAGATGATTAGCTCCTTTGGTGCACGATCACCCTGTGGTTTGCACACGGAGGTGAGCTGCTCCCGACAGGTGCAGGAATTGGCTGTGTGTGCACTTTGCTTCTCAGCGCTGTGCGCGGAGAAATGCAGCTCTAAGAATCATCACAGAGGGTCACAAGCCCTCTAGGTCTTACACACAGAAGATGGAAGAAGAAAGAATGTGTGCTGAATCAAAGAAGCTGGGGGAAATGAGGGAAGGTAGGAGGAACCTGCCAGAAACAGGCTGAGTCCCACCAACGTGGAAATCAGATCACAAATGATTTAGTTGTAAAACAGGTATCCCAAGTAATGTCATGTAATTCCTAATTCCCTTCTTTTCTTTTCTTCTCCCTTACCCTCTTAAGTATCTGAGGACAGAAACAGGACATTGTGTTTTACTTTCCACTGCCATCTAGGAAGATTTTTACTCTCTAACTCCTATCATATTCCTAGAAGGGCAGAAATTCTTTCTCTAATCATATAAAAATGCGTACCTATTCTAAAACATTGCAATTACTAAACTTGTCTCCCTTGACCCAGAAGACATGCAAGCCTTTCTTATAAGGCCATTCCAAGAATCAAATCTGCTCTTGTACATCTTCAAAAAACTACATGTTATCCATGTCCAGCCATTATTATAATACTAGATAAAGAATTTGCTTTTCCAGCCTGATTGAAGTGTTGAGCAGTCCTCAAGGTCAGATGTCATAATAATGCCCTCTAGGTTGGTGGGGACTCTCCTCTGGGAATAACACAGCCCAGGTACAGACGTCTCCATCCTTAATAGTTTGAGTCATAGATAACCAGCTGGCTCCCTACTGAATGGCTCTTTGTTTTAACTGCTATCTGATGAAGAAAGAAAGTCTATTACCTTAGGCTTCTTTAGAGAGGAAAAGGTGAGGCTCCAGAATCTGGCATGGATGTACCCCCCAGCACTTAGTGTTCCTTCCCTACCTATGAAGAAGGACAAGCCCAAAGTCAAAGAACCTGATACTTCCTTTCATCTTTGCTCTTCCACATGCCATCATTTTCCAGTCCCCTGGGGAGAGGGTTTTATTTCACTTTGGTGATGCTGATAGGAAACTTAGGGGCTCTACTGCAGCCCCAGGCCTGGATCCTAATCCACTTCCCATCTTGCCTTGGCAGGGCCCCTCCACCAGTAACTAGAAGGAAGAAGAGACAAGACTCTCATCCTTTCATTGAATCAGAGGTATTTGAAGTTGGAAAGGACCTTAGAGATGACATAGTCCTGTAGTTTTAAAGCCATGAAATACTTTCAATAAAGAACTACTCCAGGTCCTGGGAGCCCTGCCAACATGCTCATATCTCTCATGCTGCCTGCCCCCCAACACATCTCTCCAGAACCCCTGGAGTTCCGTGGACATATCCAGTCTGAACATCATTGTATAGACACAGGAACAAAGGGCTGGGAGGCGACGTGATCTTCCCATGCCATACAACTAGCAAGTGGCAAAGCCATTAGTAGAACTCAGGCCTGATTCTAAGTTCATGCCTCTCTCCATCTGCCCCACCGCTCCCTCCTCACAGGCCTACCTGGGGAGTTGGGGGTCTGTGCAGGCTGCCCGGTTTCATTACAATTATAGCAGTTCCCTCAAGATGGAAATGATTGGCAATACAACAAGCAAAGGTCTTGCTAAGGGAGACTAGAAAACAATGGTGAGGAATAGCAAAGACTCTCATACCACAGCTGGTCTGCTTGAAGACTTAACAGCGTAGAGTTTTTAAATATACAAACCCCACAGTCAAACAGCAGGAGTTCCCAATATAGCAGAGAAACAGGAACCCACCACAAAGGATTATGGTACTAAAAGGTTAAAAATCCAGCCATCCACATGGCAAAGGGCAGGGAAAAAATAAACCACGACATCCTGTTAGAGGGGAATTCACAGAGAAGACAGACTCCCGGGAATAGCAAAGAAAAAAAAAAAGACACAAGACATAATAGGCCGAGGCTAAGTCCCAACTTTGTGCAGTCAAGAAGCTGCATATCCTTGTAATGATCTTGACAATAAAAATCCAACACTAAAACAAACATAGAAGAATGGAGGTTAAATCATTAGCAGTCGCACAGACTGCATATGAAGCCTTGTAATCCAGTCAAATTTGTGAGCAGGGTAGAGTGATAAAAGCACACAGATTGACTCAAAGGATCCGGTTGCTGGCATCAGACGGCCAGCGTGGTTGGAAGCTTGGCCCTCCCCTTCTTGTTCCCTGATGGGCGTTGGTAGAATTTCCATTCTATTTTTAAAATGCTATTAACACTTGTTTGTTTGCCCCCAGAAATGGGAGAACCCAGTCTTCATTTAAGCTCGGCCATAACCTTACTCATTAGAAGAGCAGGTTTTATTTCAATTTTTCTGTTTACTCTCATGGCCAGGGCTCTCCTAATAGCATACTGGGACCTCTATCCTGTGGCCTGTGGCTCCTGCTTTGCCCTCCTACATTCTCTCTCCACTGTTTCTGGCTTTTCAAGAATCAGTCCACTCATTATCTCGGGTCCAAATTCTGAGACTGTTAAATTCAGAAAAGGAGGCTGCGTTTCTTTAGTCCACAGCAAAATGAATGGGTCTTCCCGAGGAACGAGGCGAGCTCCTGTGCGAGGTCCTGCCTCTCCCAGCCCCCCTGCTGCAAATCCGCTCCTGCTCCCTGGGCTCTCTGCTCCAATGCTGCCTCCTCTCTGACACCTTCCTGGCCTCTTAAGTGGGTTAAGTGGTGTCCCCCTTTGTTATTTATTACTCTACACCTTCATGACCGTTGTCATAGTTTATAAGGGCTTATTTGTTTGCTTGGTTAGAGCTGTCTCCCCCAACCAACCTGTGAGCTTCACCGGGGGCAGGGCCCTACCCAACGTAACCAGCACACACGCAGTCCTGGCATGTGGCTTCCAACAGTGTGCAATGAAGAATGACTGGGCGTCCAGCCTGCCTGGACATTACCCAGGACGGGGCGACCAGCGCTGCTCTGGAGAACACAGCCTCCCTGACCAGGTGCTCGTGTGAAACACTCAGAACTACTTCTTCTGATCAGATGTCGGCTGAAGATCCCTTTGAGCTCTTCTTTGTAGAAGAGATCCCTTAGGAAAATGGTGTAAGCAAGACCATCAGGAGAGTGTGGCGCCTGCTACTTACTGAAAATATTCTCTTCCAGTCACCACGGGGTGCCTTATAAGACATTTAAATGGTTATACAGTAATTGGATACATGCAAATACTGGGAGTAATAAAATGGCTCTTTAGATAGTCTACGGTTCACTCCTCCTTTTTCATGGACTCTGAGCTAGTGAGCTCTTACACTATGTAGAGTCCTAGAAGCACAGGTAGTAACCTCCTATTGATGATATTAATAGAAGCAATGTCGGAAAGGACACCATTTGCTCCTAGACTAAGTCCTTTCACAGTAGGTAAGGTAGTCTAATTATTAAATGTTATTTGATGTTATTTTTTTAAGAGAAAAATATTTATTGCTTATGCAAATATATAATTTAAATTACGATGCAAAACTGCTTCCTTCAAATTAAGAATTGACAAGAAAACACTACCAAATAAGACGTTCTGTTTTACTTGTATTGCCTGGCCTTAAGTATTTGCAGTATTATTAAAGGAAAACATTTTCAAAAATAGCCTAACAATTCTTATGCACAGTTTGGCAGCAATAATCTTTTTTATTTTAGCCAAATAAGAAATCATGGGTATGGCATTCAGCCTTTATTTGGGGAACCCTATTTACTGCTGTAGAAAGTTAGGATGCTGTCATGCACGGACATTGTATATTACTCCAAAGTTTTGTTTTTTATTAAGATATAGATGAACAAAGAAGTTATTACCTAACAAAAGTTGTGTTATTTGTTAAAGAGAAAAGAGGAAGGTAAAGAGAAGAGAGAAGAGAGAGGGTGAGAATAGAACCTGGTACAGGCCACTCATTCATTTATTCATTCCAGGCCACTCATTCATTTATTCATTCATTCATTCCACTTTCATGCAACAATGACGTTAATGCGCTAGACACAAGGTGCTTTTACACCGAAGGGCATTCAAGGCAGTATTGTGGGGATTACAGAGGATAACTTTTTCTTAGTCAGAAGGAAATAGAAACAAAATAACAGATTCTGACTTAGACTGTTGCCCAGTAAAAAAAAGAAAGAGAATAACAGAAAGGCAAAAAGAGGGCGGGGAGAGAGAGAGGGCGGGGAGAGAGAGAGAGCGCATGCGTGCATGCTGGAGTGCTATCTGTGATAAAACTTCAGAACGATTCTATCAAAGCCAGAGTTATTTGCTAACTAGGGAGACTGAACAGTAATCTCATATGAGGGCCCCACCCTCATGATCTTATCCAACCCTAATCACCTCTCAAAGGCTCCATCTGCAAATACTATCACACTTAGGAGTTCAACAAATGGATTTGGGGGAGAAACAAACATTCAGTCCATGATAGGGAGCTCTTAGGTTTTCGTACTAGAGGGTCTGTCTCTTCTGTCTCCGTGACCCCATCTCCTGGTCTCCTTGTATCCAAACCTCTTCAGGTCACTGGACACACCAAGATCCCACGACCCAACCACAGGACACTTAAGCATAGCAGCTCTAATGCATGCAGTTGAAGCTAGAATTGCTACACTTGTTGGCTGCAGGCTTGCCCTCCAATAAGTCTTCTTTAAAAGATTTAAAATGCACTCATTCTAGGCCTCCAGAGAGTCCTGAGTTATTCTAGTGCCCTCTTTTGTTTAAACTTTTGTACCTTTATACATGCTTTCCCTCTGCCTGGAGACCAGTCCTTTTCTTCACTTGCCAGAGAGTCAACTGCTCACTTCTATTGTGAAAACTCTCCTGACATCCCTTTGACCCAGGCAAGCTCTTCATCCCTTCTTTGAGTTACCATCAATTCTGGTACATATGTCAATTGCTGATTATCACTCTCTGCAGTAATTATTTTTTAAAATATCTGACTCTCCTACTAGAGAGTGAGCTCCTGGCCCATGCTTTATCCATCCTTTTATCTTTGGATATAGTAGCATCTAAATAATAAGTGCTCAGTAAACATCAGTCATTTATTTTATGAATATTACTTTTCCCCCAAACACAGGATGGTTCATGGCATATGGAGAAGAAAGGAACACACATTTATTGTTAGGTACCCGGTTCTGTGTTATATACCCCATTGTATTCTCAAGACAACGTCCCAAGATAGGAATTATTAGTTTGAATAAAACAGAGACTGAAGAAACATCTTATTAGAAATAAGAGAAGAGTACTTATCCAAAATGTCAAGGGACCTATTTTGGATTAATATTTTTGGAGCTTAGTTATCTTAAGTCTAAAAGAACACAATAGGGGGAGGGAAGGTAAGGGCATCATACATAACCTAATCATCTGTACCCCCATAACATGCTGAAATAAAAAAAAAGTAAAAGAACACAATAATGAAAATGGTACTTTAACAAGTAACATGTATATATGTATGCTTGAAATTCAACATTTTAGCATAGCTTAAACCTACCAAAACATGTAAGTGACCAGAACCATCCAACTTGGTATTTATAGTAAGGCCACCATGATGTCAGTGGCACAGCCTACCAGGTTGCAGTTTGCCCTGTCTGTATTCAGTGGATCGTGCCGCTGGGACACCATCCTCTGGAGCTGTGCAGCTGGTGGATCAGAATATCACCACTCATATTGTTCCTTAGAGCAAATGTTCTTCAATTATTATATTGCCATGATTTTTAAAAATTGGGTGCGAAATTTTTCTAAAAATAATTCCACCATATGAATGCTTCTGGTGTTTAGATGCCCAGAAAAATGATCTTCTCTTGTTCTGCTTTTGTAGTCTCTCAGGACCAACTTCAAAAGTACTTGGAAGTCACTTTTTGGTCATCACCAATATACTCTACGTGTCTCTCCTGTCTCAAGTAAGGGCATGTGTCATCTTTCACAACAGCTAATTCATAACCTTTACTCCCATGAACATGGGTACAGTTAGTGAGATGCGTTATGCCGTGTGTCATCCCTTAACAACTGTGGTGGTTAGTACCCACTGAAACATGTAAACAACTGAAAACCAGCAAACCTTCCCTAGAAATCGTGTGTTCATTGGTTGGTTTGTCAACTTGTTTCTGAGTATTGCTTGGAGGATAGATTCACACACACAAAAGCTACTGCCAGCACCACCTTAAGGCTCACTCTTACACAGGGGTTAGATGGGGGGAGGGGCAGGAGGACAAATAAATAAGAAGGCCCAACTTGCTTGGCCCTTTTTCTTGGAGGAAAGAGGTTCAGGTTCATGTGGACTAAAGAAGCTGAGCTTTGGTTCACGTAGACCCAGAAATGGCCTTCAGGTCACACCTCTGCCACTCCCACAATGGCAGGTCACCTGCCACATCCTCCAAGAGAGAAGCTTTTGAATGACGGGGAAAGGTATAAGTCACAGAGGGAGGGAGTTGGAGAATAACCTACTGATGGACCCTTGATTTTTTAAAAAAGAGATAAAATCAGGTTTCAATATTTGTAAGACCATCCATAAATGTCCTGATGCTATGATTTTATTGCTTGATAATGTAGAAAGTATGTATATATCTACATAACTGCCACACATCCATGTGTCTGTGTATTTAAATTTTTGCATTTCATATACTTTGACTCTTAACTTACTTTGTCTTTTTAATATGCACACGCCTAAGTAACTTAGAACCATGAACATCGGCCTTAAAGGTACATTAGTTCTAAAAGAAACCAAGCCATCAATTAATCACCAATTAATCAAAAATGCTAGCTGGGTGCAGTCGCTCATGCCTGTAATCCCAGTGACTCAGGAAGCTGAGACAAGAGGATCACTTAAGCCCAGGAGTTCGAGGCTGCAGTGAGCTATGATCACATCACTGCACTCCAGCCTGGGCAACAGAGCAAGACCCCAGCTCTTTAAAAAAAAAAAAGCTTATTGAATGCCAAGTACAATGTGGTTATAACATGGGGCCAATGCAAAGTTACATGAAATATATTTAAGAGTCAAGGGACAAGTTAAATTCTAATCTTCCATATCCCAGGCTCCCCCGCAAATTAAATCAGCAAGCAGAAGGGAGAACCAGATCTAGCCAATTTTCGGTTCTATTTGTTTCCTCAAACATTTGTGAGAAAGGACAATGTAATGTTCTAGAGGCTGTAAGTTTACAATGATGTTTAAGGCACAATCCTCAGGCTCAAAGAACTTGCCATCAAAAACAAATAAAGAAATTGCTATGTACAGGAGAACCTTCTCCACAAGAAAAGTCCAGGCTGCTGTAGGGTGCACAGGAAGATTGAGGACAACTACTTCTGTTTGTTAAAAAATGGATCGGGGCTGGATGCGAAGGTTCATGCCTGTAATCCTAGCACTCTAGGAGGCCGAGGCAAGAGGATTGCTTCAGCTTAGGAGTTCGAGACCAGTCTGAGCAAGAGCGAGACCCCGTCTCTACTAAAAATAGAAAATCAGCCGGGCATGGTAGTGCGTGCCTGTAGTCCCAGCTACTTGGGAGGCTGAGGCAGAAGGATCGCTTGAGCCCAGGAGTCTGAGGTTACTGTGAGCTAGGATGACACCATGGCACTCTACTGAGGGCAACGGAGTGAGACTCTTGTCTCAAAAAAAAGGATCGGAAAAGGTTCTGGAATTGTTATGCAGTAGCATTTGAGAGGGCTTCAAAGGGCTTCTGGGACTTAGAAGGTGAGCGGGTGGAAAGTAGACAGGTAAGGTGTTAGGTGTTTCCAAGCAGAAAGAGCCAACATGGATAGGCACACAGGGAATGAAGTATGGGGCGCTATCAGGGAGTGAACAGCCTAGTTTTCCGTGGTATAAGGTACAAGATGGGAATAAGTAGAGGAAAAGGCTGGAACACTAAATAGGCAGCCTAGGTGAGAGCTCAGTGTGGCACTTGTCATAGAAAGTGGCTCCGGGAGGAACAGCAGAGGGGTCTGTGTGCTTGGAGGTGGGACTGGGCACTGGAAGGGGTAAGAATTGGAGAGAGAAGGTGGCCATGAGCTGAGTTCGATTTTGGACATGTTAAAGGGGAGATGCTTGTGGAGCAACCATGTGGAGATGTCAAACAGCTGTTGAATTCATAGTTCCAGGCTCAGAAGAAAGGTCTGGGTATTAAAGCAAGATTTGAGCTATAGGTGTAGGCAGGAAAAGAAATCATCATGATAAGTATTGACTATTGACCAGGCACAGGACATAATGCTTTCCTTGCATTTTTTCTTTAACCCTTCAACAACCATATGAAATAGATAACTGTTACTATCCTCATTTTACAGATGATGGCTCAAACTAAGCCACAGAGACATTCAGTAACCTGCCTAGGGTCACAAAGGGTCCATATACTCTAATTTCCCAAACTTTTCTTTCTGTGATCTGCAGTAGAATCATGGTTTATGTCGCAGTCCAGTATAGACATGTATATTTCACTGAAACAAAGGTTACATGAGAGCACCCTTAGCTCCATGCCCTCTGCTATTTTCTGTCTTATTCTATTTCATTTTTTAAATAGGCTGGTTGCAACTCACTAACTTGATTCACAACCCTCATGAAACGCACAATTTGAGAATCACTGTTCATCACCCTCTTGCCTCCTGCCCCTGAATGGGGTGATCCTGGTAGGAGGTGCAAAGACCGGGAGACATGCAGGCGAAGTCCCTTCAGGGTGATTTTACATCTTTTTTTTTTTTTTGAGACAGTCTTGCTCTGTTGCCTGGGCTAGAGTACCATGGCATCAGCCTAACTCACAGCAATCTCAAAGTCCTGGGCTCAAGTGATCCTCCTGCCTCAGCCTCCTGAGTAGCTGAGACTACAGGTTCTCGCCACCATACTCGGCTAATTTTTTCTATTTTTGGTAGAGACTGGGTCTCATCTTGCTCTGGCTGGTCTTGAACTCCTGAGCTCAAGCGATCCTCCCACCTCAGCCTTCTAGAGTGCTAGGATTACAGGCGTGAGCCACCACGCCCAGCCTGATTTTACATCTTAAGTATTACATGATGAGAATCGAATCTCTTCACCAAATCATGCCCCAAGGACACATCTGTGGATGCTCCCTCTTCAGCAGTGACTCATTTACAACTGTCAGAAGTATTTATGGGGATTGAAGCCATTTCTGCAGCCAAGTTTTCCCACTGCATGGCGCAGGAAAAGATGCAGATGCACTTTGGAGAATTTTAAAGCTGCTAGATCTAGAACTGCTACAGTGTTCCATGGCAGCAGGATCTGGGCACACAGCCCAAAGTGCACCAGCTCTGTGCCTGCCTCCACTGTAGAGCGCTGCAGACAGTAACTGCGGCAGGAAATAATACCTCAGAGGTGGAGTTATGGAATATGACATTTAACACCTTGCTCAGCAGGGTATGGTTTTGCTGGCAGGATTTTTGGATTTCACCCCCAAAATATATCACAGACTCAGAATGTATGCATTCATCCTCCCTTCTACTTCGATGGGGAGGGGGGATGTTTTTTTTTTCCCCAATTTTCCCTTTTTGTGTGTTGTCCCCCCTCCTCCCCACCTCCTGGCGTCCTTCCTTCCTCTACTCCTTTTTTCTTTTTTCCCCTCTTCTCCTTTTTTCGGGGTTGTTTCTTTTTTTTTGCTTTCAACCCCCCATTTTCTTTTAAAAGGGGCCCTTCGGCTTGAGGGATTTGGGGGGTGATGTACCTGGTTCTATCTTGACAATGGTTGTGGTTACACAACAGTACGCATTTGTCAAAACTCAGAATTGAACACTAGGAAGGGTGAATTTGACTTACGTAAACGATATCTCAAAAAAACATGACTTTCAAATAAATGCCCCCCCACGGCCTTTTTTCAGTCCTGCCACCCTGTAATTATCATCCTTTTTCTTTCTTTCCTTTCCTTGGCACTTACTCTTCCCAATGTCCTTCTTTTAGGTGAAACCAAACTCCTTCCCCGCGCTGGCCTTCACCCATTCTCAGCCTGTTCTCCACCCCCCGCCACTTTCCTGTGCCTTGCAGCACTGTAACTTCTATGGGAATCTCTCCTTTTCTTCGGCTTTGGAGGTAGAGAACTTCACCGTTTCTCCTCCACTTCTTTAAATGCTTCTTGGACTCCCTCTTAGCAATCCGCTAACTGGGAATTTGCCAATGCATCGAGCCCCTGCTCTTCTACATTCACTCACTGGGAGACTGCACCCACCCCGTGCAGTAGAGGGCTGCCTGACCGCATCTGACTCCCAAATCCGTGTCTAGAGAGAGGAGAGCCGGCTCCAGTTTCCAGTGGCCCAGTGGACGTCTCTACTCGGCTCTGTCACCACCTCAAATTCAGCACCTGCAGCCTGAATCCCCTCCTCCTGCCTTGGCAGCTACTCCCACTGCTGTAGATGACCTCCCCACTGGACCTTCGCCCAGACCAGAAACCCTGAGGACACCCGACACTCAGCCCCAGTGTCAGTCACCGCGATCAAAGGAGGCAGAATACGTGCAAATGCTCTGTGAACTGCCATGTTCTAGACTTATCAGATCTTCCTTTGAAATGCCGGGATTTTACCTTCTTTTCTCGATCCCTCACCCCCACCCTTTAGCCCCCTCCCCACCCTCCCGAGCACACTGGATTTGCTGTCAGTCCACCTTTACTAACTACCTTTTCCTCTCACTCTGCTGTTCCAGACTCTCTAAAGGGACCTGTTATGGATCGAATTGGGTCCCCCACCCTCCAAAAAGGTATGCTGAGTTCTCCAAGTACCTCAGAATGTGACTCTATATGGAAACACAGGTTAAGTATCCCTTATCCGAAATGCTTGACACCAGAAGTGTTTCAGATTTTGGATTTTCTCATATTTTGGAATATTTTCAGATACTGGTTGAGCATCCAAATCCAAAATTTCTAAAATCATTTCGGCATCCTGTCTGTGTTCGAAAAGTTTCAGATTTTGGAGCATTTCATATTTCAGATTTTTGGTTTGTACAGTGTACAGTGTAGGTCTTCACAGAGGTAATGAAGTTCAGATGATGTCATTAGGGTGGGCCCTAATCCAATATGACTGATGTCCTCATGAAAGGGGAAATTTGGACATGAAAACGTAGAGGAAAGACGGTGTGAAGACACAGGAGAACACCATTGATAAGCCAAGGACGCCTGACGCTAGGAGACAGGCAGGGACCAGAGTCTGCCCTGCAGCCCCGCCCTTCACAGTGCCTAGGCAGTAACCGTTTCCAGGTCAGCACTGAGGATCCTCTTTGATTTCACCCCATCTCCGTGTTCAACCTCAGTTCCCACGACTTCCCTGTCTAGACCTCTGGTCAGTCCGTCCTGTAGTCAGACATGTCTCCCCACCAATCCCCACCCGGAATATGGCTCTCTGCCTCGATTTGGGATGTTCCCAATAGCCTATCATGCCCTTCCCACTTCTCTCTTCCATCGAAATCTTGCACATTCTTTAAGCTCTAACTTTAGTCCCTCTTCCTCAGTTATAAAATTGTCCCTGATTTTTCAGCCTATGGTTTTCTTTCTCTTCTCTGCACCATTATTGTACTTACTGTCTGTATCATGTAAGTTGACACTTGATCATGTCTTATTCCTACAGCTCTCTCTCATGGTGTCTTCTGGACATTCTTGGGTTTAGAGTTAAATTGTAAGTGACTAATCTCTATTGAAAACCACTTTTCCAGATACCTTCCTAGATTTGTTTTCTCAAAATATCCTTACATCTAGAGCATCCCACAATTCTTTTATTCTTATATTCTTTTATCATATGTCATCCAATCAAGTATTACTGAGCATTTGTTTTAGTGAGAAGAACGTCCTAGATATGAGTCCTGCCTCTCCTTTTACTAGAAAACTCACTTGACTTCTTGGGACCTTAGTTTGGGTACCTCTAAAATGTTACTTCTCAGAGTCATTGTAAAGATAAGATGGAATTATTTACGTGAAAGCGATTTTTAAAAGGTAAAGGTTTGCTCAAATGTGAAGTTAAATCATTATTATGATCTCAGTGCCCAGTGAGCTCAGCTAGTTAGCTGCTATGCTGATGAAATTATGGGCTTGAACCAAGTGAGCTGGTTCTTCTAGATTTGTGCCAGTGAGGCCAATAAATTTCATGACTAATAAGTAGTGGTAGGAGGAGTGGAGAAAACTACAAAGCACATCCTCGTAGGTCAAGAGGGTTATCTTCCTAACTAAAAGACAGATAGCATACTGTCACTTCAGTCTACCTAAGATATGCGGCATCCCGGCCTTAGGAGAGACCAGTGACAGTCCCTCACATAACCAGCTCTGGGGCAACACGCCACAGGGTAATACATTATGCATAAGCCAAGTGTTTAATGTTTGGCGTGGTGGTTTTTTTTTTTGTAATTATTCTCCTTTTTCTAAGACTCAAAGTTAACCGTGAATTGCTATATACACCTGCACTACAGAAAGCAAGTCCACCTCTGTCAGTATAGAATCTCAACATAGTTCATCCCGTGAGCATATCAAATCAAGGAGTCAAAACCTGGCCACTAATCGCAAATGAAGATGGAATTTAGTAGTATGCAGAGTCAATATATTTGGTAAATATTCACATCCTGAAATCACCAAACTATAAAAATGAATTTAAACCTTTTTTAAGTTAAATATTTCTATTTTAAAGGGGTTAAATTAACTTTTTTCTTCTATTTCACTTTTGGTATTTGTTCCACAAACTTTATTCCCTGGCCAATGATTTTGAGTGAATCAAGAAGGTTTCATTCTCAAGTTGTGGATGCCAAACATACTGAGACCGTAAGTTCTGCAGCAGTCGTCATGTGTAAAATTCAGAGAGCTGGGCCCTGGGTCTCTAAGGACGGGAAGATAGATCTAGGACACAGGCAGGAGGTCTGGGTGTCTTATGTACCTCTCTCTGGTCTGCTTGTGAACTCCTGTCCCCGTGATCATCCATCAGTAGATACTAGCTGAATGGCTGAAAAAGGAAGATTGAAGACTAAACTACTCACAGACATAGGAAGACGTGGCGGTGAATGTATTTATCCAAGGTACTTGATGCAGAGGAAATGGCTTAGGAAAAATATCTAGGAAAAGAAATCTATTTAGTTCTATCTAGATTTAGTTTTAGCATGGAGTATCCTGTGTGGAATAAGCCCCCAAAGATGCCAAGAATATTTCGTACCGCATCACAAATGAAAACCAGTTCCCATGCAGATGGAATTCAGGATTTCAGACCCCCACAAATCTGTCTTCCTTCTATGACAGAAACTGCTTTCACTATTTCAAGCAAATTCTTAAATTATTTCCCATGCTTGATGTTTGAAGGCTTTTTAGAAAGTAATATGAACTTGATCTATAATAGATACTTATTAAAAATTCAGAAGCTTTGTTTAAGCAAAACAATATATGTGGACTACAAGTAAAATCCTGATAGAGGAAATCCAGGAGAAACCCAATTTTTTTGTCTTTTAATGAAATTGTGCTAAAGATGAATAAAACATACCTCGTTTGGGGTCTATGGCTAAAGCAGAGATGCTACAGAGTAAATGTCACAAGAAAAGCAGCACTTTTGCACAGGGCCCCACATACCCTGCTTCCCACCTCTTCTCCTTCCAGGCTCCTAGATCTTTTCATGTTGTTTGGTGGGTGGTTTGGCATCTCTGAGTGGGTTTTAGCCTTCAGGCATCAATTACTTTGTACTTGAGGTTTCTAGATTGAGATGTTTGGGGCAGGGTGTGGAGAGGAATAAAGGATACTCAAAGGGTAATTGCTACTTGATGGCAGAAAAATAGAGAAAAACAGCAAAAAGATTGCAGTCAGCCTCTGCTCACCCTTCCTCTAAACAAATGACACCTGGTCATTTGATTGTACACGACTGTGTGACTGCCTGGTGACCTGGGGCAAAAGAGAGCATTTATCATTTAAGGCTCATCTGTTGAACAGTTCTTGGACAAAGCACTGTTTTCATAAAATGGAAACAGGTTTTTGAAAAAGAATTCTGTTTAATGATGGCAGGAAGCTGGAGACCACATTCTGTAACTGTTAAATTTAGTTTTGATCACTGGCTTCGTGATTGGCTAAGATTCAGAAGCGAAAGATACCAAGTTATTTGTTTTCTGCAGCCATCAAGATGCTAACATGCAGAATACCCTTTATGAAACTGTATAGATTGAGTGTAATGTTTTAGCCAGCCACACTTAGTTTTTCTCCCCGGAGGACTGCTCATCTCAGCCATTGACACATGAGGTCAAGTGGCTGAGGACCTGTGTTCTAGAGATCTTAGGGATTACTAAGTGTATGGCTAGGATTTGAGTCACGAAGAAAATGGGGTGATAAGGATGATGCAAGCTTAGGCGAGAAAGGCGGGGGTGTCAGATGGAGCAGCCATGGTTGACATGGGTGTCAAGGTTTAAGGATAGAGAGTAGCTGATGCCATGGCTTTCAGCCCTTTTGGGAACCCTTTTATCCACTTTCTGTGGGTGACTTCTCATTAGCCATACTAAATAAAGGAGTATCCAAAATATATGTTTACATTGCATAAGAGGTACACTTTTATAATCTCTTTCTGTGACTAACATGGCAATTATTTTGCTTTCCATAAGCAGAATCCAATGTATGGAGCAATTGGAGGAAACCCTGGACATACACTGAACAATAAAGGAGAGCCAGCTGCCCCAAATATGCAAGGAGATAATTCACCTAATACTGAGATTACTATACACCGAGGTAGCCTTTGCTGCTGCTAAGTCAAATTGTATTGTAATCTTGAATTATTAAAAAAAGGGGGAGGGATCGGACCTGACCCCAAGCTTCCCTTCTTTTGAGTATCCTGCAAGTTCCTGCCCTTTCCCTCCCCCAACCTACGCTTCTAATTCAAGATTTTAATTCCCAGCAGAATCATAACTAAGGCAGACTGCCCAGCTAAAAAGACAGACGTGCACCCTCCATTGTGTCCAATAGTCAAGTGTATGGCTCACACGCTAACAAGATGCAAATCCCATTCAATGCGGCTAATGCCTTCTTTATCCTTAACCAAAGGCCCAGAAAACTCACTCTATTTGGTGGTTTTATAATATACCTTTGACACCATTGTTGAATGTGCAACACTAATTTAAATAAATTGCATGTAGTCAGCAAACCAGACAGTTCTGCGTTTATTTAGTCTGAGATGCTATTTTCATGATTAAAGAGGCGACCTGATCTCATCCTCTTAATTAAGGCAAAGCTCAGGTTATCTACCATTTACCCTCCAGCAATGTTCCTATTATGGGTTATTCTGCTGCTGCCCAGGGCCACTGTTGAACTGCCTGGGAGCAGGAGGAAGGAACATTATAGGAATAGAGCCCTGCACCAAATAGGAGTCTTGGGGATAAGTAGCAAATGCCAGTTCACCCAAGTCATATTGAGAGCCAACAACACACCTTTCACTGCCAAAGGAAGCAAATCTCAGGTCACAGGGCCATCTTGATTCTCTCAGAAAGTGTTTGTAGGTGAACTGCTGAAGAGGGTCCTACCCAGCCCTCCACTTTTGAAGAAACAGGTAAACAGATGGCAGAAGGATACTCGCTAATGTCTAAAGGCACCACCAAGGCTTGCAAATTCCTTATGCACTGCCTGTTACCCTATTGTACTTTCCAGGTCATAAAGCGAAGGGCTCGAAACATAATATTTACTCAATAAATCCTTCTTGGCTGGCAGCCTGCAATATGGGCTTGAAAAACATCTTTCCTTCCTTCCACTTGATTGGGCAGAATAATCTAAAACAAAACTTGTTTTAATTGTTCACACTTTTGGTCTTATATTAGATCTCTCTTTTCAGGACTCATAATCGGAGAGACTTTCCATCTTGTTTGCTTCCTGTTCCTCAAAGTCATCACCCCTGAAGGTCAACAATAAAAGTCCTAAAATCCTAGTTCTGAACATAATGGGAGATAAGCAGGTCAGCAAAATTCTTGCCTCTCTTGGTATTTTAGGTTAAATCGATGACTACATTTAATCTAAAAAAGGCATCCCTCAAACAGCAGACATTCTGCAACCTGAAAAACATTAATGCTGAGGACATGGTGATTTAAAAGGCTAATGGTGAACTCCAGTTTCTTCCAGCATATTTCTACAAATTGCTCTCATTTCTGGTTCTAGAAGTCAGCCTGTCTTAGGCTGATTCATTTTACTGCACTTAAGGCGGAAGCAAAAACTGTATCCACAGCTTCTACATGAGCACTTCTAAACTGTCATAAGTTCATAAAGATGCTGACAAATATGGTGGTTTTGTTAAGACTCAAGAACACGTTCTAATCTTGCTGGCCAGCCCCTCTCCATAAACAAATATCTAGATATATAATAAGTTATGAAAAAGGAGAATATTGAAAATCCTAGGTAAAGGATATTTTTGTTCAAGGATTAAGATGAGATTCAAAGGCAGGATATGCAAAAATAACAGTTTTACATAGTAAGAAACCAGTATTGGTAAGACAAAATACCAAAAAAAGCTTAGTTTCTGAGATTGAATATCCACAAAACTCTCAAAAATGACACAAAAGCTAAATGGCTTAGTAAACAGTGGCTCAGTGTCATGAGATTTAATGCCCTTAATTTCCTCTCTACTTTTTATCTCAAAAGTTGTATCTGCCAATTCTTTGAACTCTTAGACTGAATACCATCCATATCAAGAGGCTTATTTTCTTCCAGAGAAAATAATAAATTCACAGATGACTTGCAGGAACTTGTTCAGACCTGCCAACTAGCAGGTCAGTATTAAGGTCTAATACATAAGAGTATAAGAAATAATGCTGGTGACAGAGTACTTCAGCCTTTGCCTCAAGGCTTTTAAAGATAACATTCTTAGAAAGTCCTGTCACACAGACATCCTGGAAGATATTTTCTCAGGAAACCCAAAAGGAAAACTGTCATTGTTCCTGTCTTGATCATTAGCAGCAGCATTAAAAGCATCTCATCGGTACCTGTCAGCATAAACTTTTAGCATCTGTACAAGTCAAGCTAAAGTTGTCTTTCGGGAATTTATAATCCAAGATGGATGTGATGTAAACCAAGCAGTGTCATTTTTAGTGGAGTGGTGAGAGAAGGAGAAAGTTCTAATAATGCTGTCTCCCCAGGATTTCAGGATATCATTTTCAAATTTTCCTTGGGCATCACTATATTACCTAGTTGGGTTATCCTCATTGAATAGGCCAAATTCTCACCAAGCAGTACTTGGAGAGGTGGTGAGTTACTGCTGCTTGGGAAAGGCTAAATAAACAGATCACTCCTGACCCATAACGTAACCATCTAGCCTCTTTTAGAGCAGTCGACAGACACAGATTCAAAGAATAGAATTCAATCCAAGGGAAGACCAAAGAAAGGGTCAAAGCATATGATGTTAATTCTCAGAGAGACTCTCTAACCCATTTATATTTAGTGTCTTATAAGAATTTCCCACCATTTGTACTTCAATATGAAGTAGAGATAACAAGCTGACCAATCAGAAAGCCATGCAAGTCAGCATTAAAATGATGATGCAAGAAAAAGAATTCAAGATGTAGATGCCACATTTACTTTTGACAGATACAATGGAATTTCCAGTGGGGGATTTAATAGACATAGAATTTTCCAGGAAAATAAAGGCAGGCATTGGAAAAATGTTCTCAGAGAATACTGATAAGGCACAATTATCTAAACAAGCCTAGGCAGTGATGGCATCCTAGATTTCACCATCCGAAATAGAGCCCTAGTAAGTACCCAAATGGGATCACAGCAAAAAAGGTAGAAAGAAAAAGGAGGCTCCTAGGAAAAGAATGTGTTAATATGAGGGCAAGTGAGATCTGGTGTTAACCGTTTGGTATCCAGCCAGAACATGACCAGATTATCTCACCTGGGCAGTGTAGACAGTCCTGCCCAAGTCGACCAAATTCAAATCTACCCTAAGGCAGGAGGGAGGTGGAGTGTTGTTGTTGTTTTTTAATTGATCCTTAATTGTTTTACAAACCTAAGGTTGAAGGGGAAGGGAATGTAATGTGCATCATAAAGAATTTACCAAATACTTTACCTCTTTGGTTAAGGTTGGCGCTCTGAATCACCCCTGCTCTTTTGTTTCTTTGAGCTGAAGGGCAGGTACAAGCTCTGCCAAGGATGAAATCAAGTGGAAATCTGAGAGGAAATGTCAGGCAGCCCTAGGAGACAGCAGACTGCGCACAACACCTCCTCCCACCCCCTGGTAAAGGAACCCTGAACACAAGTTGTCATGCAGCAAGCCTGTAACTATATGCCAAAAACGTTGATGTAAAATTTAATCCCCATTTTTAGAAGAAAATAGGCTAAAACTTGCTCAATTAAAAAAGGCAGAGATGTGCATACCGCTCCAAGAACAATCCGTCATACCTTACAGGCTAACCTAATCTTTGGATGTCTGGAATCCTAAGTGCTCTAAAATTAACCATTTAAAAAGTGTTTGAATCTAAAGCTGTCTCCGTGCCAGAAATTAAAGCTGGTGACTTCCTGGGGTTGGGGGGGTGGGGAGCGTGGGAGTTGGGGGGGAGGCTGAAGGAGCATAGAAGAAGAAATCAGTTGCTCTAAGGGGTTGGATTACAGGTGGGAACGAATGTGGGGGTCGTAGAAAGCTTTGGATCTAACAGGCATTTAGGGAGACAAACCTTCCACCCACCCCCAGCCTTTTATCTAGTTAGCAGCAGGCAGTTTTCAACACCGGGCAAGTATGTCCAGAATAAATACATCAATCAAAAAAGAGCCCTGCAAACCCTCAAAACTCAACATCTCCCTCCTCTCATAAGCCAGAACCGTAGTATGTACTTGGGTAGAGGACAAGAGGTAAAGGCTAACAAGTAGTTGGTTTTAGGAAAACGACCGAATTAAAAAAGAAAAAGAAAAGAAAACGAGGAGGAAGCCCGTCTTTTCCAAATTATTACATCTACTGCTTTAAGAGCGCAGAGTATCTTTCTGTCCTCGGTGCAAAATGACTGCCGGAGCGCTTTCGTCCCGAAGCTTTCCGCGTGTCCGCGGGTCGCGGGGGACCCCGCTGGCCCGGCCCGGGGGCGACGCAAGGTCCAGGCTCAGCCCCGCCCGCGCGGACCGGGCCGGCTTCCACCCCGCCGCGGGAGCCGGAAACGGGCTCTGGGCAGGCCTCCCGCACACCCGGTCCGCCGGCCTGGCCAGAGAGGAGGGTTCCAGGTGCGCAGCCCCCGCGCCGCAGCCCCGGCCACGACTTACTGCGACTCGGCGCCCTGCGTCGCCCGGCGCGCGCGCCCGTCCTCGCCGCCCCCCAGCCGGGGCCGCGCCCGCGGGCTCACGACATCGGGCAGCGGGCCGGCGACCCGGGCCTCCGCGCCGCGCCTCCGCCTCCTGCTTCCGCCCCGCGGCCGCGCTCCGGCCGCCAGATGCTATCTGAAGGCGAGACCGCGGTACGCACGGCCGCCTTCCGAGCGGGCGGCTCAGGCAGCGAGGACAGGCAGGAGGGGGAAAGGCTGCCTCCCGGCTGGCTTCCGAAGGGCCTTCGCTCGGTGTCCGAGGTCCCAAAAGGCTCCCCGCTTGGTCGTTTCCATTCTGTGCTCAGTCCCAGATCGGGGAGACACGTGTTTTCCGTAAGCCGAGAGGCAGAGGCAAATCCTGGATTATACGTCGCCCAGCGCTCAGCATTCCCAGCCCGCGGCGGCTAATCCCCGCACAAACAGCGTGACAACAAACAGGCACGCGGGTCCCGACTCCAGACAGAGTCCACGGCGAGGACTAAAGGCGCTCGCAGCCAACCCCGGGATGGGCCAAGCGCAGCAGGGGGGCAGAAGAGGGGGGTTGGCTCGGTTTCACGTCCACTCCTGAAAACGCGTCCTCCCCCTCAGTCCCGTAAACACAGATACACACACTGTCCCTTCAGGGGAAGTGACTTCAGTTGGATGAGGCTGAGAGAGCTGA
Organism: Propithecus coquereli; assembly: GCF_000956105.1. NCBI lineage: Eukaryota > Metazoa > Chordata > Mammalia > Primates > Indriidae > Propithecus > Propithecus coquereli. The sequence continues at coordinate 1,245,083 of NW_012147819.1, read as the reverse complement.
AACGCGCTGGCCTCCATTATGGGACAGTTACTTATTGAAAGCAAGCACAGTTCCTGAATATGAAAGAGGGAAAAAATCTCTGCGTTTCCTTTAAGTAAATTCTAACAAATAAGTCAACTAGGATACGATCAGCACTGGAAGTGATATTACTGTCTCTCTAGGTCTTATTTATTACTCTGTAAAATAAGCTGGAGTAGGGAGTCTCCCTCCCTCCCTTCCTTCGTCCCTCTCTTCCTCTCTTCCTTCCTTCCTTCCACCTTAGGAGTGCTCCCTATGTGCTAGGCGCTGAGCTGAGAATAGAAAGTTGGAGAAAGCACCACGGCTCTACTCTCAAGTGTTTTACACTCTACGGTGGGGAGTGTTGGGGAGACCTACAGTTTCAGAACATTGTACAGTTACTGTGATGGAAATGTATGCCCAGACGTTGTAGGAACACAGAGGCAGGATTTAAATCACGCGGGAAATTAGAGAAGGCCTCCCAGAGGAGGCTGCATTTGAGTTTCGAAGACTGAGCAGGCATCGTGTAAGGACAGAGCGGCAGGGGGCAGAACCGAACTTGTGCTTGGCTGCAGGAAGCAGGAGCGAAGGTGAGAGAGTTGGTTATTGGTTATCCAGGGTGGCAAAGAGTCAGATGACAAGGCGCTTACCTGCTAAACAGGGGATTTGACCTTTGTCTGGAAGCTGTCGGGACCCTTTGAAGAATTTTAAGTGGGCCAGTGGCTTGATTAGATTTTTATTTCCGAAAGATTATTGTGGAAGGCATAGGAAAGGAGTGGAGGCCAAGCAAGAATGGAAGGAAAGATTCCGAAGATAAGGGAGATGGAAAACCTTTAGGATTCAATGCCTGAAAACAGGGAGGGGAGCGCAGTTGTAGGCTGTCACCCAGGTTTCTGACTTAGGCAACACGGTAGGTGATGAGGGTGCCATTCATTCACCTAGAGAGAATAACCGAGGGTGAGAAGCAAGTACTACCCAGAGAAACGATGAGTTGAATTCAGCCAAGTTGAGTTTTGAGAAAAGAAAAATAGCTCACAGCAGCCTGAGCCATGTGAGGTGTGCAAAATTTATTAGGCCCAGAGAGACAGAGTGGGGACTTTGGTCATGCCCTCCATGCCTGGGGGCAATTATTTAAAGTCATTTAGTTCCTGACTAGCTGCCACACCCATTATCTTCATTTTCCTGGAATTTGTGGTACAAAGAACAAGGTATAGCCAATCAATAGTTTATGTCATTTTAATGTAAATTCTTGGTAAACAACTAAGAAACTGACCCTTCTTTTCCTTTAAAAACCTGTTTGTAACTGATGCTAATCGAAGTGTACACTCAGGGCAATTTGACTCTAAGCTCCTGGGTTGCAATCCTCGAGCTTGGCCCAAATAAACTCTCTATTTGTGTTAATTTTGCTTCAGCTTCTTCCTTTTAGGTAGACAGTTTGCGGTTTCTATGGGATATACAAATGCAAATGTCCCAGCAGACAAGACAGCCACAAGGGTCTGTAAGGTATTTTGGGCCTTAAGGCGAAGCAATACAGTTGTACAAATTACCTCAAACTGAGTGGCTTAAACAACAGAAGTTTCTTGCCTCATAGTCTTGGACGTTAGGAGTCCAAGATCAGAGCGTTGGGAGGGCCAGGCTCCCTCTGAAGATCACAGAGAAGGATCTGTTCCAGGTCTCTCTCCCAACTTCTAGTATTTCCTTGGCTTGGAGCAGCTAACTCTAATCTTCACATGGTGTTCTCCCTGTGTGTGTCTGTGTCCAAATTTCACCTTTCCACCAGGCCTATTGGATTAGAGCCCACCCTACTCCAATATGACCTCTTCTTAACTAATTACTTCTGCCCCTCTTTCTATCTCAGATTTGGAAATTACCCTATTTCAGTCTGAGGTACTGGCAGTTGGGACTTCAACATATGAATTTGGGGGGAGGAGAGACACAATTCAACCCATAACATTCACATAATGTGAACTGAGCTATAAGAGCAGAAGTGAGGATGGAGGTGAGGAGAAACACCAGCTTTAAGTTGGCAAAGAGAACAGCTCTGGTTGGAAACGAGAGAAAAGCGATTAGAAAACTACAAGAGGAATGACCCACAAACAGGGAAGAGAAATGTTTAACAAAAGATTGATTAGCCCAGCTCAGTGGCTCATGACTATAATCTGAGCACTTTGGGAGGCCAAAGTGGGAGGATGGCCTCACCAGCCTGGGCAACATAACAAGACCCCGTCTCTACAAAATAATTTAAAAATTAGCCAGGTGTACTGAAGCACACCTGTAGTCCCAGCTACTCGGGAGACTGAGGCAGGAGGCTCGCCTAAGCCCAGAAATTCGAAGCTACAGTGAGCTATGATTGCACCACCGCACTCTAGGCTGGGTGACAGAGCAAGACCGTCTCTAAGTAAATAAATAAATACTATTCACTGATACCATTTTCATGCATAATATTATAAGGATTCTATTTAGATCAAGTATAAAAAAGATCCATTTTTTTAATTAAAAAAAAAAGGAAAGGAGTGATTAACATTGCCAAATGCTTAAAAAGGTCAGGTAAAATGAAACTAAGAATTGCCCATAGCCTTTGGCAATCTGACAGTCATTGGGCCAAATGGGCAGACTAGTAGACAAACTTCAAAGGGCCTGTTTAGCTCCAACATTCTATGTCTTTATAACCATTGTCCAGGCAAACTTATTGAGGGAATGGGGTATGGTGGACGTTTGTCACAGTTCAGTTCAGCCTCCTATACCAGAACCTGCAGTTTCTCGGCCTCCCTTGCAATTAAGGCTTAGAAATGTTACCTAAGCTCTAGCAAATGGATGGAATAGGCCCTAGATCTCGGTGTGGATGATAAACAAAGCAAGAAAACCGACTCTAAGGAAGCCGTGTTCTGTGAGGTGCTAGAGCTTGGTAGAGAGCTATGAGACACGGGGTCCTAGAGGACACCCCCCTAACATCCTATACGGAGTGTCCATGGTATCTTGCCCAGAGGAGCAGTACGAGAGCTCATTCTGGAACCATCTAGAAGTATAATTTAAGTGTTGTTCTCAGCTGTGTAGTCTACAAGCCTGACTGTGTATCTTGGAGACTTTCTGAGTCACTTAATATTATTTTTTTAATAACGGTTTTATTAAGATATAGTTCACATAGTATAAAATTCATCCACTTAAAGTGTACAGTGGTTTTTAGTATATTCACAAGGTTGTCCAACCACTACCACTATCTAATTCCAGAACATTTTCATCCTCCAAAAAGAAGCCTGGTACACACTAGTCATTCCCCATTCTCCCCTCCCCCTAGTCCCTGACAACCAAGAATCTACTTTCTGTCTCTATGGATTTGCCTATTTTGGACATTTCATATAAATGAAATCACATAGTAAGTGTGGCTTTTTGTGTCTGGATTCTTCCACTTAGCAAAAATTTTTTCAAAGTTTATCCATGTGTCATGTATCCAAGCATGTATCAGTACTTCATTACTTTTTGTTGCCAAATAATATTACATTGTATGAATATTCCACATTTTGTTTATCTGTTCGTCATTTGATGAATATTTGGGTTGTTTCCAATTTTTGGCTAGTACGAATAATGCTACTATGAACATTTGTATGCAAGTTTTGAATAGATATATATTTTCATGTCTCTTGGGCAAATCCCTAGGAGTGGAATTACTGGATCATCCAATAATTCTATGTTTAACATTTTGAGGAACTGCCAGACCGTTTTCTAAAGCAGTTACATTTTACACTACCAGAAGCAATATATGAGGGTTCCAATTTCTTGGTGGATGTGAAGTGGTATTTCATTGTGATTTTGCTTTTTGCATTTTCCTAATGACAAATAATGTTAAATAACTTTTCATGTGTTTATTGACCGTTTGTGTATCTTCTTTGTAGAAATATCTATTGAAATCCTTTGCCCATTTTTAAAAATTTATTTTTAAAATTGTAGTTAAATATACAAAACAAAATTTATCATTTTGGCTAATTTTAAGTGTACAGTTCAAAGATGTTAAGTACACTAACACAGTTGTGCAGCAACATTCTTTGCCCACTTTTACAGTGTCTTTTTAAATTTGTCTTTTATTATTAAATTCTCATCTTCTGGTACAAGTCCCTTATCAAATATTTCATTTGAAAATATTTTTCTCGCATTATGTGGGTTGTCCTTTCACTTTCTTGATGGTGTCTTGATATTCTTTAATAAATTCCTTTTATGCTCAAACTAACTTGAGTAATTTCTGTTGTCAATAACTAAGAACGCTGACAGATGCACTGGGTTCTGTTAAATACCATCCTTTTATATTTTTTCCTATAACAACCTGTCTCATATCTTCTATCCCATATTGCCTAGAACTTTAATTTAGTTTTATCTTTTCTTAAAGCTTTTCCCGTTCTACCTAAATCCCACCCAAAGCATGAATAGACACCACTAACACAATTATGAAAATAGTGTGGGTGCCAAGGCCCTTGGCCCCCTGAAAATTTGATGAAAATCACTGACATGAGGCATATTGGTTAACAGGAGAAAAGGCATACAAATTTATTTAATGTGTATACATGGGAGCCTTCAGAATGAAGACGCAAAGATGCAGGGGAAATTGTCTACTTTTATGCTTAGGTTCAACAAAGTATGAACAGCGATGTAGAAATGTGACTACACAAAAAGGGTATGATCTGATGCTAATAGACTGAGTGGGGACACCCAGCAAGGCCTGTCTGTCCAGATTCTTCTCGGCCTCTCTGAGGGTGCATTCCTTCCTTCTGGGTGTGGGGCAGGACGCTCTCCGGAATGGGGGTCTTATGACAAGGTAGATCAGATGATTTCTTTGTGGCCAGTTGTTACACAGAATATTTTTAGGCTTTATGGCTGGCCTTTGGGGAAAGGGGTTCTGGTTTCTATGGCCAGCCTTGGGGGAGAATGGGACTGAGTGATGGGCAGGCAGGAGGTCAGAGAAAAACTTTTGCTTTTGAGGCCTTGGTTTTGGGGTACTGTTTTCTGATCCCCAACAATAGCTACCAGTGGTCTTTCCATTTATTTCTCACTTCTATCCTGTTCTGGCCCAGAACCCGGCAGTCCCCACGCGATGTCCTCCCCATCTCCAGACTCCTCCTACTCAGCTCCTCCCTTTCTGCTATTGCCATGTTCACCGGGGACCCTACGGATGAGATCAATGTCCTATTTAAACTATGGGTCATCCTCAGTGCCCAAGACAAGGCTTTGCAAAAATTTGGAGCACAGTAAATGCATATTAAATGGAATTGAATCTTGTGTTCTAATTGAATTTTTTATTCTAAAATAATATTTATGCAGTCCTTGATTTTAAGCTTTTCTCTCAATTGCCACATTTGGAGGGTGAACGCCTGAAATTGGGTGTCAGGGCAAATCTATGGTGTTCAATTTATGACCAGAAGGGTGGAATTCTTTTGGGGATTACTTTTTAGGAATTTGTGAAATGGTGAAAGGAGGTAGGGCCTCATAGACAAAGTTCTCAGGACCCAGAGAGCAGGTAAATAGTATTATTTGGGGCATGATAAGTCCAAGGTGAATTCATTTCCTGGGAGACTTTTCTGGTGGATCAGGCGTCGTGACTGGCACTGTGCAGGGATTTGGGTCTGCTTATTCTTTGTAGGCTGCTTTAATCCCACTTACTCCCTCCTGTATGTGTCTAGCAATCTGTAACTTTGGATTCTGGACTAACTGAAAGATACCTGTTTGAAATAGCTGGAAAGAGCCCGTGTTCATTTCGTCATCGATTCAACCACTGTTTACTAAGCACACACTTTATGCAAGACACCACCCTGGGCACAAACAGAAACAACATTTGTTTCGTATTAACGGAGTCGGATGACTAATGGGGCTGGGGTTAACACAAACAAACATGATTAACTATATTCCAAAGCAGAATGGGGAGATTAAGACAAGTACAGTCACCTACAATCCAAAGCAAAGGAGGGTGCCTTACTCTCCATAAAAGAGGAATAAAAACTGTTTTGAGTATTCAAAGACAGAAGAAATCACCCCTCTTTTTTTGTTTGTTTGTTTTTTTGAGTAGTAGGAAAGGCTTCATGAAAAAGGTAGTGAAGGAGAACTAGGCTTTTGCCTAGAAATTCAGGACCTCTACACCACAATCCTAGCTCTCCAGTAGCTCCCTAAAATAGTTGGGAAGAAAGTCGTATGTACGAGTGGCTACAATTCAAGGCCGTATATAATATGATCAGATCCATTTGAAAGAGTCACACAAAAGTGAGAGAGCACTTCCTAAACTCCAGGAAAGACTTTATGGAAGATGTAGACTTGACTTGGGCCCTAAAAGATGGAAAGAATTTATTCAAATGT
>NW_012147819.1:1204743-1237303 GCF_000956105.1 Propithecus coquereli | reverse complement strand
AACCTAACCTCTTCCTATGTCAGAGGATTAAACTACACAGTATTCAGCAACTGACTCCCTCAGTTTCAACTAACCTGCACTTTCTTGCCTTTGTGGTGTCTGTTCCCATCTTCTTCAGTCCAAATCCTGCCCATCCCTGATTATAAAGTTCAACTGGCAGCCCTTGGATGAGAACAATCTCTTCTTCTGAGTCCCATACACCTTGTACTTATTTATTTATTTTTAGAGAGAGCTTTGCTCTGTTGCCTGGGCTAGAGTGCTGCGGTGTCGGCCTAGCTCACAGCCTCACACTCCTGGGCTCAAGCGTCCTCCTGCCTCAGCCTCCCAAGTAGCGGGGACTAGAGGTGTGCACCACCACACCTGGTTGATTTTTTCTATTTTTAGTAGAGACGGGGCCTCACTCTTGCTCAGGCTGGTCTCGAGTCTTGAGCTCAAGTGATCCTTCAGCCTTGGCCTACCCAGAGTGCTAGGATTACAGACGTGAGTCACTGTCACCGGCCCACCTTGTATTTCACTGGCAGCACTTCTAATCTCCCCGGTACTCTGGTTATCTGTGTATTCAATTCACCTCCTTCATTACCTTGTATACTCCTTTAGGAGTCTATGTCTCCTTTATGTCTGGATTCCCATAATGCAGTACGCAGAAATCCAAAATTGTTTTACAAATTAAAAAGATGAAATTATGTCATTTAACAGAAACATTAGCAAAAAAAGAAGAAAAAAAGAGCTACTTTGAAAGGGAAAACAAAGCTTAATTTTAGTTGTGTTGAATGTGGTAATGGTAAGATGTTAGGTAGAAATGGAAGAAAGTCAATCTGAACAAAGGAGTATTAGTAACTCAATCAAAGAACTCACAGAATCTCTTTGCTATGGTCTGAATGTGTCCCTTGAAAATTCCTATGTTGAAACCTAATCACCAATGTGATAGTATTAAAAGGTGAGGCTTTTAGGAAGTGTTTAGGTCATGAGGCTCCATGCCCATGAATGGATTAATGCCTTTACTAAAGGGCTCAAGGGAACTAGCCAGCCCTTTGCCCTTCCGTCGTCCTTTCCACCATCCTTTCCACCACATGAGGACAGCACTCAAGGTGCCATCTTGGAAGCAGAGAGCGGCCCTCACAAGACACCAAACCTGCTTCTGCCTGGACCTTGAACTTCCCAGTCTGCAGAACTGTGAGCAATAAATTTCCATTATCTATAAACTACCAAGTCTCAGCATTTTATTATAGTAGCACAAATGGACTAGGACGCTCATCTTGAGACCTTTTTTGGGGCAGAAACTAAAGGAAGAATTGGGAAACCTGCCTCCTTTTGTCTTGTCATAAAAGGCACAAGCTGCTGTCTTGTTCTACAGTCCCTTAAGTCCTCTGCAGAAAAGGAATGAAAACTGATAAAAACTACAACTGGAGTTCAGGAACTAAGAAACTGAATGGGAACAAACAATTTAATTTTAGATTGAATATACAGTCTGCACAGGCAAATAAACACTAAAATAATATTTCAAAACAACTGGGAAATTGACAAGAAAATTGCTCCTGGCTTCCATTAGAGTAAGAACATACTTTCTTGTAGTGTTTTATCGAAATTATGATGTATCGATCTTCTTGGGCTAATCCATTAGCCATGGAAAGATATTCTGAGTCTCTGGGGATGCCTACTCAGTAGAGGCTGCAGGTCACATCGCAGAACCATATACTCCTTGAAAACCAAATATTAAGAAAGAACATATTAGAAAGCCAAGGCAGAAAGAGAACAACTCTCTCTGGGGTCTTGATCTTGTTTTCAATCTCTTGCCAAAAATCTTGCTCATCATAAATCTGCCTATTTTTAATACATGTCAGGCTTTTGAAGTTTCAAACCAAAATCTTGCTTGAATAAAACAACAAAAAACAATACAAATAGGCAAAGGACTTTTTAGAATTGTATTTCTTAGGATTATTGTGACTTAATGTCTGTTCAATTCTCGAATTACGGACGAAAAAACAAACAGAAAACCCATGGAAGTGTCTCTTTTGAAATCTACTTTTACACAACATATGAAAAATATGACAATTGAGTCATTTTCTTATTCTTTATGATAGATTTCAATGTCTTTCTTTAACTTCCAAAAGGATATATTCAATATGTAGGAATTAAAAAAAATAATAAACCTGTAATAAATAAAACTTACAAACAGAAAAGTGCACAAGTCCTAAGGAAACAGCTCAATGAATTATTACAAAGGGACCACGACAGGGTGAACACCATCCAGATCAAGAAACAGGACATTCCCAACACCCCAGATGTCACCTCCCTAACGTAGTTTTGAGCTACATATATTTTTTCATAGAAACAATATTAAAAGTACTAAGTGCCCAGATCAGCCCACAAATGCCAAAAAATGTACCTGGACTCTAGCAAAATGGCACCATATCAATATCAATGTTTCCACGGGAAATGCATTTTCAGCTCCAAATAGCAATGCCAGGGAGCGTGCCCCAGACTCACCACTGCAGGGATTCTGGGTAGGTGGAGGGGCAGAGGAGCTATGCCAGGATCTCAGTAATCAGTTCCCCACCTAACCAGTTTAAGGATCTAAACAAAAAGGATCTGGCGCTTTAGCCAGACTTATGCCAAGTATTTTGTTTTGTTTCTGTTTCTGTTTTATTTTGAGACACAGTCTCCCTCCATTGCCCTGAGTAGAGTGCCGTGGTGTCAGCCTAGCTCACAGCAACCTCAAACTCCTGCGCTCAAGTGATCCTCCTGCCCCAGCCTCCCAAGTAGCTGGGACGACAGATGTGCGCCACAACGCCCGGCTAGTTTTTCTATTTTTAGTAGAGACGGGGTCTCACTCTTGCTCAGGCTGGTCTGGAACTCCTGAGCTCAAGCAATCCTCCTGTCTCCGTTTCCCAGAGTGATAGGATTACAGGCGTGAGCCATCACGCCCGGCCCAAGTATTTTGATGTAGGAAAAATCTGCTGAACAGGGATTCTGGCAGGGCACTGGAAGTCTATCTTTTTGTTAGCATGATTTGCAAGTTGCCTCTGTCTGTATAATAGACATTCTAGAGCATTAAGAGATGTACATTTAGGTGTCTAGTGTGGGTGAAGCATGCTAAGTGAGGCTAGTATGTAATTTTACTTTTGTTGCAATAATTGATCTTTGTAGATTTTCTCTTCAGACCTGATTCCAATTAAAGGCAAGCATTCTCATTTTAAAGGCTTAATACTGAAAAGAGAATTTATTATAACTATTCAATGGTATATTCTAGTATTTAACCGAAATTCCCAGAAAATAAAAATCACCTAGGATGTTTGTCAAAACACAGAGGTAGGGGCATCCACTCAGACCTATGGAATCAGAATTTCTACAGGGGAGGCCTGATTATTTATGATTATTGATTTAACAACACTCTCAGGGATTTCTTATCTTCAGGAAAATACAGGAAACACTGGCTTGCTCTAAGAAACATGAAAGAGTAATGTATTCAGTTAAAAGTCGAATACAAACCTTAGTTGTTGTTGTTGTTGTTATTCATAATAATAAAAACGATATGGAGCATTGAGAGGCTGCTTTGGACAAAAGTTTCCTTAAGTCGAACAGTTCCGTGGTTCCACAATTGTCTTTATTATTTCTTTTGTTTCTAGATCAAGAGTTACAAACAGACAGGGAACAGTGGCTCATGCCTGTAACCCCAGCACTTTGGGAGGCTGGGGCAGGAGGATTGCTTGAGCCCAGGAGTTGGAGGCTGCAGTGAGCTGTGATGGCATCACTGCACTCAAGCCTGGGTGATCGAGTGAGATGCAGTCTCAAAAAAAAATGTTACAAATAGTAACTTTACAGATACTTAACACTATCTTCAGCACACTAGTTTCTTTTAAATACCTTAATTTTTAAAAATGAACAGAACAGAGTTTGACCATCTTAATTTCTTAAATCCAAGCCCTCCTCTCCATTATGCAGGCTCTTGGAGGCCATGCTGGTTGGGTTTTATGAACCCATTGTCTAGGGACTTAGAGGGGCACCTCCACTTACCAGTGGCTTATCTAACTTTTAGATTCCTTAATCAATTGCACAGGGCTCATGGGAATACAAATTAGCATAATCATCCAGTGTTATTGGAAAGTGATTCTTTTTTCTTTTATAGAGACGTGGTCTCACTCTTGCTCAGGCTGATCTTGAACTCCTGAGCTCAAGCAATCCTCTCGCCTCAGCCTCCCAGAGTGCTAGGATTACAGGCGTGAGCCACCGCGCCCAGCCTGGAAAGTAATTTTGAAATATGTATTGAGAACTTTAAAAATGTTTATGTCTTATGCTCTAGTAGTTCCACTTTAAAAATTTTTCCTGAGGCACTATCAGAGGTGTGGTCACAGATGTGTGTCCAGACACCATGGCAGGAGCACCAGCTCTGGGGCTGAGTGCCAGCTCTGCTACTTCCTAATTGTGCAATCTGGAAAAAAAATGCAGCCAACTGCTCTGTGCCTCTGTTTCCTCTTCTGTTAAATGGTAATAATAGTAAGGTTGTTACAAAAATTAAATTAGTTAAGATGCATAAGGAACTTGAAACAATGCCCATCATACCATTAGCAATTCAACAAATGTTAACTATTATTAGCTATTATCACAAAAACATTCATCGCTGCATTATTTATGATAGGAAAAAATTTTAAAACAAGTTAAATGACCAGAAATAGGAGAATGAAGACATATACTCCTGTATTAATACATTCTTACAAAAGAATATAATGCACCCTTGGGAGTATTAAAAATGCAGGCTCTGGAGCCTCAATGCTAGCCTGCCCCTGGCCAGCTGTGTGGCCTGGGACAACTTTCTTACCCATCTGGGCCTCGGTTTCCTCATCTGAAAATGGAGAATAAGAATAATACCTATGCCAGCAGGTTAACTGGCTCATATACATAAAGCACTCAGAAGAGTTCCCGGCTCTCAGTCATCACTTAATCGGTGTTGGTCTCTCGGTTCACAGTTCACGGTCGGTGGCCCGACTCACTGGGGAGAGATCACGTGCACGAAGCTGCCCAGCCAGTGGCTGAGAAAGTACGTGCCCTGGTAGGAGGCGGCGAACGGAACAAAACCTAAATTCCCCTTCGAATTAATGGAAGAAATGACCGATGCGAGCCTGCGCCCGGATGCTACGTGCACGAGTAGCATGCGAAGGAACTGGAGTTGTTCCACCGGCAGCACCAGAACAGACTGCTTTGATTAAAAGAATAAAGGAAGGGGAGCGGAGAGGAGGGCCCCAAACGGAAACGCCCACCACAGCGACGAACAAGTCTTGGCAAGAGAAATGAGCCGAAATGGTTTTCCTAATCTCCAGTCTGAAGCCACCTCTTTTCTTTTCCCTGCCTGTCCCCTCCACCCCCTGCTCACTCTGGGTTTTTCAGACTGAAGGAAAGGGAATAGGGAACGGGGAAGGAGATTTACGTTTTTTTGGAAGGAAAGATGCGCAATAACAACTTCCAAAGAAAGAACCGGGAGCTGCTCCCATGCTACCCTCACCTCGCTCCTGACGCTCGTACTGGGGGTTTGGACACAAGCTGGACGCGGTTTCCGTTCTCAAGGAGCAGGTTCACAGCCAGCCTTGAAAATCTGGAGGGGATTGAGATGTTTCTCTGACCCAGGAACCCCAATTCCTGGAAAGGAGAGGGATCAGCCGTCACCATGCCCCTCTTCCACCTGGCCCTGTCCTGCCTGACCTCAAGGCCCCTCACTGCCAGCAGCTCCCCCTCCCCAAGGACCCTGCCCTCAAAATCCACACTCGGAAGCTTGAGACACCACCAGGTGTGTGTGCAGATGGCCGCTGCGTGACCCAGGTCGGCGTGGCCCGTGGGAGGCCTGTGTTCCCTGCCTACCCCTGGACAGCCACAGGGAAGGCTGGCTGCCTGCCACCTCCCCAGCCCCTGCCCCTCCCGCCTCAGTGACAGCTCAGACAATGGCACCCCTGGGTTTACTGTCTGTGTTGAGTGTGGGAAGACAGCTGCTTTTTTTTTAGCTCTTGTCACTATCTTTCCTTCTCACACTTCTAACATGGCTTCTGGGGCTTCTAAAGTCACTGCTGCCTTACAGGGGCTTTTCCATTTTTTTTTTTTTGTAATGGACCAGCATTAATTAATATTTACGTTGGGCCCTCAGTGTGCCCAGAGCACAGACAGTATCCAGAAAACACAATAGCTATCCACCCAGAGGTATATTTAACGGGGCTACAGTTCTAAGAAATACCTGATTGCTGCTGTTTTCTTGTTTAAAATACTCTTTAAAAAAAAGAATTATCCAGTGACGAGCACAGGAAGAATCACACATTTTGAGAGCCATAGTTCTTGTCCTTTGGTCCCCAGTGGAGGAACCTGTGTGTCAACGATATATTAAAAGGATTTGGCTCTACTGGACATTCCTGGAAATGCAATGATTGCCCACTTGGGGGCCCACAGAAGGAGATGGCCTTGCAGATTTCACAGAACTTTTGCAGCAGACAGGCTCCTCAGCAACTTTTTGCTCGAAGCCGCTGTATTTAAAATGAAATCATCCAATGTTGCAACGAAGAATATCTTGGAAAACTCTATACATTTGAAACTATCTTACGGTACATGGTTCGGAGGTCAGGTTACAGCTTCAAAGTTCAGTTTCAACTCTATATTTTTTCTTCTGGGAAAAGTCGGAGAAGTCAGAGGGGGAAAATGCACCCCCCGAGAACTCCATCCTTGGAAGGTGTCCGGTGGGATCTCGGTCAGGGTATATTTAGCTCCCTAACACATCGAGAACACACACTGAAAACTGCCCAACCCGGTTTACAGCGAGGCTGTGAGGGGGTTGGGGGTTGGCGTGTCTTCCTCCCACACAGTCCTTAAGGGATAGATGTCATTTTTCAAGTTGGTTCCAGGGACTGGTGTGGAGAAGCAGGTCTGACTGTTTGTGAAGTCAGAAATTGGCCCCCTGGCTCCTTGTGGTTTCTAGAGTCAATAGTCTGAGGAATTTCACTGAAGTTCTATTTGCACAAGAGTTGCAAAATGTGAAGTGCCCTGTTCCCTCGGTTCCAACTTGTTAACCATGGTGCTAGAAAGCCACAGGTTAAGAGTGGGCAAATACACCTGGTAGTTAAAGACCTACATACCAGGAAATGTCCCCTTGAAAAGCTGAGCTGGCCCGGAGGTGTGATAAGGGATCATATTCCCAGCAGGTGAGCTTGAGGTGAGATGACACATATCTAAACAGCTCCCAGGGGCTCCCCAGGGAGTGCAATTCCAGCTTAGTTTCCTTCTCCTCCTTCTTCTCCTCCTCCTCCTCCTTCTTCTTTTTAGAGACAGGGTCTCACTCTGTCACCAAGGCTGGAACTCCTGGGTTCAAGCAATCCTCTCGCCTCAGCCTCCCGAGTAGCTAGGACTACAGGTGTGTGCCATAATGCTTGGTTATTTTTTTAATTTTTTGTAGAGACGGAGTTTGAGCTATGTTGCTCAGGCTGGTCTCGAACTCCTGGCCTCAAAGGATCCTTCTGTCTTGGCCTTCCAAAGTGCTGGGATTATAGGAGTAAGCCAAGGCACCCAGACTAGTTTTCTGATTATTCACATTCCATCTTTTTTGGTGGGTTCCTTTACTATCCCTTAGTCACAAAATAGCTTGCTAATTAAGTGTGGGAAGTGGTGTGGGTATCCCTTGTAAAAATTTAAGTAGACAAAATTCTTGAAATGCAAAGGATTATGAATGTAAACCAAATTGAGGTTCCATTGCTCTACTTAGGGAGAAGGCCTCAGGAGCGCCAAGGTCACCAGGTCCTCTGTTCCTTACACACCTTCAGGGGCCTGTCCCCCACTTTTCTTTAACCCACTGCATTAGATCCTTGGCTGCAGGGCCTCAGTTTTCCCAGGGGTTTCCACAAAATGGGTCTGGTGAAGAAATGACTCCACTCTTGCCAAACTTCAAGAAGAAGGAATTGAGGCTGGATCTTCTAAATGGACACATTTCATCCTGTGTGAGGAGATGGTTTTCAGGGCCCACCCCTGCCCCAGATAGGATCCCAGCTCACGACTTTGCCTTGCAGGCTGATGCTTCTGTAACTCAGAACATTTCAGTGTTCTCTGCTTGGAACCCTCTGGAGCATCACCTAGAAACTTCAATCAGAATGGATGGGGTGTTCCATCTGGGAGGGAAAAAGGATGACCCCATGTCAAGCACTATGGAGGGTTGACTACATGCTCTTTCAATCCTCATCATAGCCCAGTAAGGTAGACACTATTGTTTCCATTCTGAGGTGAGGAAAACGAGAACTGGAGAGGTTAAGTGACTTGGTCAAGGTCACTAGTAGTCACTAGAAACCAGGAGACCTGAGACTCAAGCTCAGCTCTGTTTGACCTATGTTCTGGTCTTGGCATATCTATGGAATATTATACTTTTTTTTTTTTTGAGACAGAGTCTCACTGTGTTGCCCGGGCTAGAGTGCTGTGGCGTCATCCTAGCTCACAGCAACCTCGAACTCCTGGGCTCAATCAATCCTTCTGCCTCAGCCTCCCAAGTAGCTGGGAGTACAGGCATGCACCACCATGCCCGGCTAATTTTTTCTATATATTTTTAGTTGTCCGATTAATTTCTTTCTATTTTTAGTAGAGACGGGGTCTCGCTCTTGCTCAGGCTGGTTTCGAACTCCTGAGCTCAAACAATCCGCCCGCCTTGGCCTCCCAGAGAGCTAGGATTACAGGCGTGAGCCATCGCACCCGGCCTAGAATATTATACTTTTGATAAAAATTATTATGAAAATTTTAGGTAAATACAAATTTTAAATAAATGGGTACTTTCTTCTTGTATAAAGTAACCAACTTGAATGTATACCTCCTTTGAAAATAAGAAGCGTATTTTTCAAACCACTCATCAGACCCACCTTATTCTTAGATGACCCTTCAACATGGACAAGTGTGATCAACAGGTGTTCAAGGGTGATTTCAAATCACATTTAACTTATGCTCATAAGCCCTTGGGAGGGGGATTTCTGTCAGATCTAGGGTCATAGATTAGGAGCTCGAATGCACTTTGAAGCTCGAGCCTCAGGGACAGACCAGAAAAGCCTGGCCTGGAGGGACACACTCATCCAGAGCCCAGAGGAGACCCGAAGTCCAGCTTGCTGCTGTCCCGCCTGCTGGTTTTTCTACCACACTGCACTCTCTTACCGCTTCCTTTCTCCAGAAGTCACAGATAAACCAGAGAGACACTGGGCACGCTTGATCAGGACTGTCATTGGGTGCTGGTGGAGTCATAACAAAAGACTTAATATGCACTGAATATTTGCCGTTCACCGGGCACTGTATAAAGAACTTTCACTCATGACCACATCTAAGCCTCACAATGGTCCAGTGACCTAGATTGTCATCCGCACTATTTAGCAGAGGAAATTGAGGCATACGGGAGATTGGGTAACTTGCTCAATGTTACACAAGGAAAACAACAAAAGTGAGGCTTGGCTCCAGGTTTGTCTGAATCAAAGCTCTTGCTATTAACCCTGTACCCTCCAGCTGCTGCCTCTGTGTCCCACATGGGCCACCACCCACGTAGCATAGGTCCACTAGCGTGGCAGGGGGCAGGCCCCAAAGGCCTCCTGCAGCTGGCCCTTCCTGGTATTTGGCTCATTTTACAGATAAGGGAACCGGGGCACAGAGAAGTTAAGTAACGTGTGCAAAGTTACACAGGTAAGTAACCTGAAGTGGGAATCATTAGGATGGTGTGATACTGTGATTTATGATAAATATATATTTGATCTTGTCCCTGTTTGCTGGCATACAGTTCCTAAAGCCCTTGGAATCTCTACAAAGTGAGGAAGTGTCCTTTTGTATGCTAATGATATGAGTGATGGCCGGGGCTCCTGGATAGCAGCAGGAGGGGGGCTGGTGCCAGGGAATCCCACCTTGTGATTAGGGGGCTGGGACTTTCAGTCCTGCCCACCCCACTCCTCCCCTTCCAGGGAGTGAAAGGGGCTGGAGATTGACTCAATCACCAATGGCCAATAATTTAATCAACCGCGCCTATGTAATGAAGTCCTCTTAAAAGCCCAAAAGAACCAAGTTTGGAGAGCTTCCGCATAGCTGAACGCATGGAGGTGCTGGGAGGGTGGCGCCCAAAGCTCTGCGACTCGCACTCCATACCTTGCCCTAGGCATCTCTTGTAATATCGTTTATAATTGGTAGATAAAAAGTGTTTCTCTGAGTTCTATGAACCGCTCTAACAAACGATTGAACCGAAGGAGGGGTCGTGGGTAACTGATTTACAGCTGGTGGATCAGAAGCACAGGTGACAACCTGGGGCTTGCAGTTGGCATCTGAGGTGGGAGCAGGCTGATGGGACGGAGACCTTCACCTGTGAGGTCCGCACTAACTCCAGTTAGTGTTGCAGTGAAACTGTCCTACAGTTAAACTGCAGGACACCCAGTCAGGTGGGAACCTGAGAAAGCACTGAAGCCAGATTTGTAAAGCCTGCGGTGGGCCCTGGGGGGTGAATGACATATGCCTCCACTCTCCCTGCAAGAGTCAGTAGTTCACCAGCAGAGTCCTGGGTTCCATTCCTTAACGAAATCACCTCGCGGGGCAACTCGTCCCTCTTTCTGGGGCTCTTGGACCGCTCAAGGAGACCTTGGCCTCACTTGGAAACTGCCTGGTGTTTTTACAAAACAGGCTCAAACATTCACGTTGCTCTGAGTCAAATTCTTTTGAAAAATAACCTTTGCATTCTGACTTAATTCCTCCAGGAGCCACAAACAGTATGGTAGCTTTAAACAAGGTATACCTAGAGAACAGATACACATTCTGGGGATCTGGAGAGGTGGGGAGATTTATAAAGCACGTGATGTATTGAAGTCCCATGGTTCACCTTTACGTTAATCTAAAAATTAAACCCCACCTCTTCACTTTATCAGGCTCTTGTCAATATCAAACACAGACCGAGAGTTCATGGACTTCATACCACAAGGCTAACCAGAAAGGAAAGGACAAAATTCTCCGATCAAGGCTGCCATAGGTGATTCTTCGTTCAGCAGGAGGCAGGAGTTTCTTTTCCTTTTTCTTTCTTTCTTTTTTTTTTTTTTGAGACAGGGTCTTGCTCTGTCACCCAGGCTGGAGAGTAGTGGCACGATTACAGCTCACTGCAGCCTCACACTCCTGGGCTCAAGCGATACTCCTAGCTCAGCCTCCCGAGTGGCCGGGACCACAGGCATGATGCCACCAATGTGGCTAATTTTTTAATTTTTTGCTGAGATGGGGTCTCGCTATGTTGCTCAGGCTGAGATGTTCCATCCTCTCCTGCCCCCCTTGTGGGTCTGAACGAGAGCAGAGAGCACAGCTCCTCCTCACCACATGTGTGCCCTCTGCGCTGCGACAGATGTGTCACTCAGCACCAATGGGCCATCCGAGATGAGGAGAGCAGGCGCCAAAGGCCGGTGCCTGAGCGTTTTCATTTCCACTCATTGACATGCGGGAAACCAGAAAGCATCCCGAGGTGTGGCTGGCTGGAGCCCGTTTCGGGTCTCACCCCCACCTCATGTGCCTCCTGTCCTCGCTGCGCTGACTTCTCACTTGGGTAGTCAAGGACAAACGCTCCATTCGCCCGGGGCTCTTCCTTCATTCCAGAGCCCCACTGCAGATGGCCATAGTACCCTTTGAGCAATTTTATGGGGCAGTAAAACTTTACAGCCTGCCAGCTCTAAACCATTCCCACATTTCTGAATATAGCTATTTATGACACACAAGATTACTACGGTTTGTCCTTTGAAAATACTAGCAGATATTAGACCCTTTCAAACGGGTCGACGGAGTTACACCGGCTAACAGCTGGCTTACAGAAACCCCACAGTGGCAGAGCTGAACTCCCGACTGTGAACAGCTAAGTTAGAAAATGAGACAGCGTCTGAGTCTCGCAGCATCACTGGAAATGGCCTCATGCTTTGCCACATCCATGTGGCTTTGGTGTCAAATCCGCCTGCCTCTCTCCTCCGATGTGTTGCTTCCTTGCTCCTTCCCCGCCTGGGTTCACAGAGCTCACTCTGATCTTTGTCAGCAAATCCCAGTGAGCTGGTCTTTCCCTTCAATCTTTAGCAGTTAAAAAATTAAAACCAGGAAAAAGCCAGCAACTCAATCACAACTGGTTTCTCCCAGTGCCCCGGATTAACCAGCCGGTCAAGAAAAAGATTCATCGCACGCGTGGAAGCGTCCTTACCCGAGTTCCATAACGGCCACGACTCCTGTGCATGGAAGACCGGCTCCAGGCTCCTCCGATCTGGGGACTTAGCTCCCTGCAGCCCGCAGACAATTGGGCCCATTATAGTCAAGGGGCTGCCCAGTTAAAGGGTGGCCCTCACTAAAATATAAACAGCTTGTCAGCACAAGCCAAAGGGGCGGGACTGCAGTCTCAGGGGACAATGGGAGCCAATGATCAGCCTCTTTGGGCTCTGCTTGCTTAAGATATCGTGTTTCATTCTGAAGTCGGGGAGCCAGGAGTGAGAAACACTGAATCGGAAGGACCAGAGTTCTCATCTCCCCAGCATGAAAGGGTCCAAGTTGAAAAGTTTAATTGCTACCCACAGAAGGCCAGTTTCAGGAAGGGTTTGTATACTGCACACATAATAATATGTATTTCTTTTATTTTCTTTGTTTTGTTTTAGAGACAGGGTCTTACTGTCGCCTGGACTAGAGTGTAGTGGCGTCATCCTAGCTCACTGCAACCTCAAACTCCTGGGCTCATCCTGGGCGATCCTCCTGCCTCAGCGCCCTGAGTAGCTGGGACTACATGCACACACCACTTTGCCAGACTAATTTTTTAATTTTTATGTAGAGACAGAGTCTCTCACTATGTTGCTCAGGTTGGTCTCAAACACCTGGCCTCAAGTGATCTTCCTGCTTCAGCCTCCCAAAGTGCTGGGATTATAGGTGTGAGCCACCACGCCAGGCCAATAATATGTGTTTTTAAAGCCACAGACATTAATGTTGCATTAGCTAGCTTTCGTTTTCCATGATTATAGTATTCATGACGTAGATAGGAGTTTTTAAAAGAACAAAGGCCCAGGAAGATGGTTTTATGAATTACTTATTTTATTTTATATGCTATCTGATGAGAAGCACTGACCTCATCTACAGAGAAACTGCTTGATTTCATTGCTCTGTCTTCAGCACCCAGAGAAATAGACTGACTTTATTCCCCAAGTCAGCAGAATGGCTCACATTTGATGTGTCTGTGCTCATTTTTTAAAGTGCTCATTTAATTTTATCACACACAAAACAGAAATTAGTTCAGTATATTTGGAAGGAGATAGGACAGCCGTGGCTTCTTTCTGTTACTTGACCTTAATGAAATTCTGTTTTGAAAGATACTAAACCAGATTAACCTTCCAATACCCTATGATAACAACCAAGAATCAGAAAATAAACTGTGGCTTTTTTGTGTTTATATGATTTCTAAATAATACACTAAGGTAAAAATAAAGTTAAGAGCTATTTGGTTGATTGTGTGGCACTGCACAAATTATAGGCATACAAACTTTGAGAAAAGTACAGTCATTACAGCTTAGAATGGTCTCATTTATAAAGGGAAACAAAGTAGTTATCCCATTAACGATCAGAGAAAAATGTTGCAATATATTCATTTTCCACAAATTCTTAAGTCCTTCTGATGTTGATTATAAAAATAATGCACAGATGCTGTCCTTTCTAATCTACGTTAGTTTGAAAATATGTATGATTCTACCACTTATGTTTAATTTGTATTAACGTAAAATTCCTCTGGAACCTCTCCCAAATGGTGTGTGAGGCCCTTTTGGTCCTTGTATTCTTCTTAGGATTCTAAAAGAGCTGCTATATCTATACTCTCAAGGATTTTGATTTTAAGGTACAAGTTACCTTCTAGAAAGGATTTAGTTTTCTTCTAAATTATTAGGATCCTGTCATTTTTTTAAAAAAAGTTTCAGGACACCAAAAGCATGAGCAACCAATGAAAAAATAGGTAAATTGGACATCATCAAAATTAAAAATTTTTGTGCTTCAAAGGACATTATCAAGAAAGTGAAAAGACAACCTAGGGAATGGGAGAAAACATTTGCAAATCATATATCTGATAAGGTTCTAACATCCAGAACATATATTTAAAAACTCTTACAATTCAACAACAAAAAAGCGAACAACCCAATTTAAAAGTGGGCATAGGTCTTAAATAGACATTTCTCCAAAAATAATATATAAATGGCCAACAAGAGAATGAAAAAGTGCTCAACATATTCATTAGGGAAATGCAAATCAAAACCACAATGAGGTGCCCCTTTACACCTGTTAGGATGGCTATGATTTAAAAAAAAAAAAAAAGAAAAATAACGAGTGTTGAGGGGATATGAAGACACTGGAACCTCTGTATATTGCTGGTGGGAATGTAAAATGGTTCAGCTGCGTGGGAAACAGTTCCATGGTTCTTCAAAAGGTTAAACATAGAATTACCATATGACCCAGCAATTCCATTCCTGGATATATACCCAAAAGAATTGAAAACAGGGATTCAAACAAATATAATACATGTACACCCACATTCACAGTGGCACTATTCACGATAGCCAAAAGGTAGAAATAGCCCAAATGCCCACCAACAGGTGAACAGATGAACAAATTGTGGCATACACAGATAATGAAATATTATTCAGTCATAAAAAGAGATCAAGTACCACATGTTGAAGCATGTGCAACAAACATAAATCCCTAAAACTTTATGCTGAGGGAAAGAAGCCAGACACAAAGTGTCACGTATCATGTGATGCCATTTACATGAAATGTCCAGAATAAATAAGCCCATAGGGACAGAACACAAATTGGTGGTTGCCAGAGGGTGGGGAAGAGGGGAATGGAGAGAAACTGCTTAATGGACATGGGGCTTTATTTTGCAGTGATGGAAATGTTTTGGAATTAGGTAGAGGTGGTGGTTGCATAATAAATGCTACTGATTGTTCACTTTAAAATGGTTGATTTTATGTTATATAAATTTCACTTCAATAAATGGGAAAAAAATATTTTTAAAACTTCAGTACTTTCTGGGTTCGATGGGAACTTTTCTTGAAAAGTCGCCCCACAAGTTCACCGAAGAATTTTAAAAAGAGGATTTATTAAATTCACTTATTCATTGTATTTATGCATTGTTCAGCATCTGTTAAGCTCCAGGCACTGTGGGCAGCTAGGTGCCAGGAGACCCAACGGCACCCTCCCTACCAACGGTGAGGAAGAACAGGACCATCTAATGGGGAAAGAAACGCGGTGGTGAGCAGGGTGACAGATTTAACGTTTGGTGAATGGTTGCCACGTGCTAGGTTGTCTCATACTTGATCTCATTTAATACTCAAAACTGCTTGGCGTGGTGGAGGTAGGAATCAGTATTCCCATTTTATAGATAAGGAAATTGAGCATCAGGGAGTTTAATTAACCTCCCAGAGTCACCCCACCCGCAGGCAATGAAGGCAAGTTCTTTCTGTTCCACCACACGGCTCCTGAGCAGAGGTTGGGAAGAACTGAATCCATGGGAAAATGCTGTTTTCCGGTGCAAAAGGGAAAATGAGACGATTGACTAAAATTTATTAAAAAGCATTTCAGATGTCAAAAAGAGCAATGTGGCTCTCTTTCCAGTGGGATGAATATTGAAACGGGGGAAAACCAAACCAAGTGTCAAACTTTTACTCAGAAAGTATCATTTTCAAAAAACAACCAAAGAACTTTAGAAAACCGAAGGATTTTCTAAGTAATCTGACCAGATACCCTCATTTTTTCAGACAGGGAAGCAAATGCCTTGCAAAATTAACTGACTCACCCAAAGTTATTAATATATGGCAAGACAGTAGCAGAACCAGGTTAGGACCTTAGGACCCAAGTCTCTAACTCCCAGTCCAAGGTTCTTTCCACAATACCATACACATAAAATTGTGAAATTGATCCTAGATTAATCTTTTACTAAATACCTCTCAAATTCTCTACCTCTTCATAATCTATTTTTTTTTTTTTGAGACAGAGTCTCACTCTGTTGCCCTGGCTAGAGCGAGTGCCGTGGCGTCAGCCTAGCTCACAGCAACCTCAAACTCCTGGGCTCAAGCAATCCTTCCGCCTCAGCCTCCCAAGTAGCTGGGACTACAGGCATGTGCCACCATGCCCGGCTAATTTTTTCTATATATTTTTAGTTGTCCAATTAATTTCTTTCTATTTTTAGTAGAGATGGGGTCTCGCTCTTGCTCAGGCTGGTTTCGAACTCCTGAGCTCAAACAATCCGCCCGCCTCGGCCTCCCAGAGTGCTAGGATTACAGGCGTGAGCCACCATGCCCGGCCCATAATCTTAATAGACATAATTTTTACCCTCTATAAACTCTGAGTGTAATGATCTACTGAGCATGTTTGGCATTCTCAGTGGCCTTACTGTTTGTTTCATCATATATTTTATTAAAAGTCAATCAAGAAGAGAGAGAGTCACAAATCATAATCTGGGAAGGACTATATTTGAACTCAGTTCATTTTAACATAGGCAAACCTCTTGAAAGGTTGGAATAGGAAACTGAGAACAAAGAGGAAAAGGGGACTTCAAAAACATGGAAAGAAGAGTTAGCCAGGAATTTCATCAAGAAAACACAACTCTGTGGGGCTGAAACCCTGACAAAGCTCTTTCACACATCCCTGGGGCCTAGTTCTTTCCAGACCATCATATCCCTTGGCATTGGCCTATTGTTCTTATTAAAAATAATACACAAAATCATTACACAGGCACATGTGTGCTCTCTTAAAAGACTGGGAGATGACATAACCTCTTTCTAAGTTTCAAACCATTAGATTATGCAATTCAGGAAATTGCTATATGCCCTTCGAGAATACTCATCATCTAATTAAAATTTTACCCTTGGTCCAAAACAACTACCTCTTAGTTGCCCAACTCTTGGCAACCCAAGCTTCAATTATTCGTAAGCAGAGCTTCACCAAACCCTTCTAGAGAGCTGGAGCTCCAGTTAACCGACTTAGCTCAACACCCCATACTGCACTCATTATCAAGCCCCTGATTTGCCAACATATAAAATCCTGTACTAAACGGAAAACATTAAATTGTCTACTGGTATTTATTTAAAAAGTGATATACACATAAAACTATATTCTCATGTCACGACACCATGTAATAATATAGTTAATGGAATGGGGTGAAATTGCACCAGACACCCTTTGGTTAATACATGGATGAATGAATGGTCAGACCCCTTAAGTGTTCTCAGATGATTCTGGAAATTACAAACTTCTAAGCTTAAATTACATGTTTTTAAATCCTTTACTTTCTTTTTTAAGGAAATAAAAGGGATCCTGTCTTAGTTCTTTCAGGCTGCCATAACAAAATACCATAAACTGGGTGGCTTATAAACAAGAGAAATTTATGTCTCACAGTTCTGGAAGCTGGAGTCCAAGGTCAAGGTGCTGGCAGATTCCGTGCCTGGCGAGGGCCCTCTTCCTCATTAATTGACAGCTGTCTTTTTGTCCTCACGTGGTGGAAGGAGCAAAGGAGATCTTGGGTCTCTTTTGTAAGGGCACCAATCCCATTCAGGATGGCTCTGCCTTCGTGACCTAAACATCTCCCAAAGGCCCCCGCTTCCTAATACCATCGCCTCGGGGTTACGATTTCAACATATGAATCTCAGGCAGACACATTCAGTCCATAGCAGATGCACAGGCAGCATGACTTAATAAAGAGGGGGAACTGGAGAATTAACCTTCGGTGACATTGAAGGACTTGGTAGACGGAAGGAACAGAGCTACAGTTTTTTCACTTTGACAAGGCTTTTGATTTTGTTCTGCTTAGCTGTTCCTCGATGCATTGTAAATTACAAATAAAAATTACCGTATGTCAGCTTACAACCTGTTAAAGAGGCGAAACGTTCCAAACTCATTCCACTAAACTTTATAACTAATTATGTTGATGCTGCATATTTATTATTTTAAATGATGTCTTTGTATTTCTCTGAGAAAGAATGTGATGATAAGGGCTCAAGTTTCATATGCAGTTAAGTTGTGAAGAGGACTCTGCTAACCACATATCAATATGGCACATGCTTTTGTTTTTCCAACTATGGTTTTTTTTTAATAAGCTTCCTAGGCCAGGCGTGGTGGCTCATACCTGTAATCCTAGCACTCTGGGAGGCTGAGGAGGGTGGATTTTTTGAGCTCAGGAGTTCGAGACCAGCCTGAGCAAGAGCGAGACCCCGTCTCCACTAAAAAATAGAAAGAAATTAGCTGGACAATTAAAATATATATATGGAAAAAATTAGCCAGGCATGATGTTACATGCCTGTAGTCCCAGCTACTCGGGAGGCTGAGGCAGGAGAATTGCTTAAGCCCAGGAGTTTGAGGTTGCTGTGAGCTAGGCTGACGCCATGGCACTCTAGCCTGGGCAACAGAGTGAGACTCTGTCTCAAAAAAAAAAAAAAAAAAAAATAAGCTTCCTATAGTTTTTTGCTCTGTCCCCATACCGCCAATTTGCAAAATGATGCCTAAAGTTGCTACCGTGGAACAAAGACCAGCAAATTGGCTTATATGGTGGACAAAATCATGGCCTTGGACCCCTTAGCCCATCCCCCAGCCCATTGAGGTAAAGCATGGCTAACTTTAACACCACAAAGGTTGTGAATTTCTTGGGAGAGATCATGAAAGGATTTGCTGAAAACCTAGTTCAGAATTAATCCCAGGACCCATACAAAAGCTCTCTCATGTGGATCTCCCTAGATCCAAGAGTAGTACAATATTTTCATCAATAACCCTGCTGCAAGGAAAGAAGCTTGTGAAGAAGCTACAAGCTGAGTCACCCCTTCAGAAGTGGGAGCAGAACTTAGTAACTACGGTAATGATATGTCTACAGCATTTCCTATGTGCCAGGCACTGTTCTAAGAGCATTCACATGTATTAACTCATTTAATCCTCACAACCTACCCCAGGAGGTGGAACACTAATTTTAGAGATGAGGAAACTGAAATTTTGAGAAATTAATGGACATATCCATCTAGGTAGAAGTCGTCAAATACCCAGAGAAAAAAATTCCAACAGGATTAGTTCAGAGAAGGAAGAACAAACAGCAGCAATGAAACACAGTGGTAGAACTAAGGATAGTAGGGAATAAAAATGTCTAGTGGTCCTGTGTTAGTTTTCTAGGGCTGCCATCACATACTACTATAAGCTTAAAACAATAGAAATTTAGGGTTGTCGTGAGGATTAAATGAGATATATTTGTAAATCATTTGAACGGTGTTTAGCACATAGTAAGCATTATATATGCTCTCCATAAAATAAATAAATGAAAATGAAGGTCCACATGCTCTTCTTCATCACAAAGAATTCGATTTGCATCCATAGATTTATTCATTCAAAGATTGTTCACTGAGGGCCTCTCTGTGCCAGGCACCCTTCTAAGAGCTGGGGAATAAGGCAGGGAACATAACACACACAAGTTACCTTCTCCCAGGGGAGACAGAAAACATAGGAATAGACAACTAAAATGATAGACCATGTCTGGTAGGTGCCACGGGGGAAAATAAAACAGCCTAAAACAACTGGGCATTACCAAGGGTGGACTTAGGTAGGCTAGGCTGAAGCAGGAAGCTGCAATTTTAAATAGGACAGTTGGGAAAGGCCTCACTGAGAAGCACCTTCTGAGAGAAGACCTGGGTGGGCTCAGGGCCAGGGGAAATCTGGGGAAAGCATCCTTGGGAGCAGGAATAGTGAGTGCAAAGGCCCAGTGGCTCCTGGTGTCTAGAGCTCAGTGGCTGTTTCAGATTAGCTGACTGTGAATGGGCACAATATGTTGAACTTTCATTAATTCCATTTGTTCTATTTGCAGTTAGAACCTCTTAACCTTGATGTACAATTTCCCCCCAAAATGTTTAGACATTGATACTTTGACTGTAAATTTAGAGCCTCAACACTTTTTAGAATACAGATTCAATGCTGGCTATAGTGGAATGCAGATGCAGTGATCTGGACTCGTGGCGCTGTGCTTGAACAATCACCCTGGCGCTGGGATGCTCGCCAAGAGTGTGGCACCAGGAACCACCCTCATCGCTCTGCAGCTGCACTATAAGACTGACCAATAGATCTGGGCTTGGCAGCCAAAATGGAATGTGGAGATGGTCGAGGTGCTTAGCAGAGGGGAACCAAAATAATAAAAGAAGTGGACAGTAAACCCAGAGGGGACATGTAGGAACTGAGCATGCAGTTATTTAGTTTGAAGAAGGGATGCTTCTATGTTCTTACCTACTTCTGAGAACCAATTTAAAGAAAACGGGCTTAGCTTGCAGCATGATGACTTTAAGGACATTTATGAGAAAGGGCTTCCATGCAGGAAGGCTTGTTAAACACTGCGGACTGTGTGAGCTGGCCCGGTCTCTGAAATTACTGAAATGAAGAAGCATATGAAAGAAAGTCCTCCACCTGTAACTTTTAACCTTGTTATGGGGCTGACTTGTTTTCAGAACTATGTTATCATGAAGCAAATTTATTGTTTAAAAAAAATAAGAATTACAAAAAAAAATAGCTTAGGTAATGTCTCTCTAGAATTGTGCCTAGCAGAAAGAGTGACCAGCCACCCCTGAGTAAGTCCTCCAATGTGGACAGACCGTGCTTTGAAATATGAGAGTGAATGGCATCTGTTAATTTTTTCTCGACCTTTGGGGCCTCAGTTTACATTGATACAGAAATGTTCTCTCTTAGCATTCTAATTACTTGTATGTGATTTGTGACTGTAAATGCCTATAAATAAATTTCTCACACTTCCATGAAAATATCGCCAAATACTCTGAAATTTAAAATTATCATATTTGTGACATGGTGACAGATCCTTAATTAGAGTTATCTTGCTATAGAATTTTCTTTTCATAAGTAGCATGTTTCAAAAGCATGATTTGAATTTCTAATATTGGATTTTTTTTAGAGTACAGAAAATACACTATTTTGTGGCAGGAGGATTACATCAGAAGCTATCGGGTTTTTTGTTTTTGGAAAGTACTGATAAACGTAATATCCTGTTCCAGCAGCTCTGACAATTTGTGCTCTCTTTCGGCCAGCGTCCCCGTGCAGGTAAAGTTTGTTTTTTCATTCTTTCCCCTCCGGTTACGCGGTTACTCGCGGTTACTCGTAAGGTCTGGAAGAGCAGGTTCTTTTGATATGAAGACAGGCGTGGCCGGTGAGGGTGTGGCTCTAACTCCGTCAGAGGGCGCAGAATAAAGGTGCAGGCTTGGGAAAGGCTTCCCCTTTTGGGGACTTGGCAGCAGGGACAATACTTGAAAAGCAGCCCTCAGGTGCCCTCCACTGGCATCTTAGTCCTGTGTAATTCTAGAAGATTCTGCTCTGGGCTGTCCCTTGCGCCCCAGCAAGAATTCCTTCCTTAGCGACAAAGCATGAGAATGAGGCCCTTCCAGCTCCTTTTACAGGCATTGTGAGGATGAAATGGTTCAAAGTTTTAAGGATTCACCTGAGGTTGAAATACTATTTCCTAGAAAGTCTGTTAAACACCATCTGTATTTCTTCTGCTTTTCTTTAAAGCATGAAATTCTAAAGACATTCACATCCCATCTTTAATCTCTAGTTCAACTTAGCCTCACTGAATCTCATAGGATGACAGGGCCAGACGTAACCTAAGAGATCGTTACGATGCATAAATTAACCCAGCCCCAAGGAGGCGAAGGGACCCGGTTCCCACGACTCAGACCACACCCCAGACTCTCCCTCGGGGTTTCTTGGCCTCAGCACTACTGATATTTGGTACAGATGATTCTGCGTTGTGGGGGCTGTCTTGTGCACTGTGCAATGGTTAGTAGTAGCATCCCTGGCCTCTCCCCACTAGATACCAGTAGCATTCCCCTCACCCCAGTGCGACAACCAAAGATGTCTCCAGACGTTGCCATATGTCTTCTGGGGGCAAAATCACCCCTGGTTGAGAACCACTGGTCTAGCAGTTCCCCCAGCCCCCTGTCCATGGGAGTGGTCAGTTGTAAGAACGAGAGCTATCTGGGCAAGTGCACCTCACTGAGTCCACTCCTCCCAGTCAGCTGCTCATTGAACCCAGTCTTCCTTATCGAACCCCTCCTCAAGGGGATGGGTATATTCATACCTAACGGGTGCGGTGCGCACCATCTTGGGGATGGAGATGCTTGAAGTTCTGACTCGGGTGGGGCAAAAGCAATATCTGTAACCTAAACATTTGTACCCCCATAATATGCTGAAATAAAAAAACTCTTCTCAGGGGGAGATAATCCTGGTTCACTGGCCCCCAGGAATCATGAAATCATCTTCTGGTTTCACAGTTGTCCCCATGGAATGTCCTGTGGCTATGTCCTGTCTCTCCAGCTCCTTCCTGTGCTCCCTGAGAGTAGAGGTGTATCCTCCCTGACTGGCATGGTTTATCCCAGGACCGTCCCTACTGCTGGGGACCAAGGAAAGGCCATGTAAGCACACAGCAAGAAGGTGGCCATCTGCAAGCCAGGAAGTGAGCCCTCACCAGGAACCAACCATGCTGGCACCCTGACCTTAGACTTCCAGCCTCCAGAACCGTGGGAAAACAAGTTTCTATCGTTGAAGCTACCAAGTCTGTGATATTTTGTGATGGCAGCCAAAGCAGACAAAGACATTTCCTCTCTCCCATGAGCTAGAATCCCTGCCCAAGAGACACTTGGTTCACTGATGCTCTTCAGGAAGCTCGTATCCCTGCAGCTCAGCCTTCCCCATCACATTCTTGAAAAGTGCTGTTGTTCTTCACCTTGACTCTCCCATTTAATCCCTGTGAGGTAGGCAATATTGTTATCAATATCTCCATTTCCCAGAAGAGGAAGTCAAAGCTCAGAAAAGTTAACAAACTTGCCCAGCTTAAGACCAATCTAACTGAAGGGGCTGGAACTAGAACACAGGTCTGCAAGGCGCCTCTGATCACCTGCCTTACACCTGCAAGGGGATCCTGCTCCGTGTGTTTTTGCTTCTGTCTCTGATCACCGGCCTTCTAGCTTGTTCCTTCACTGGGTGCTGCTATGGCTGGATATTTGATCCCCAGTGTTGGTCGGGGCCTAATGGAGGTTGTTTGGTTCATGGGGGTGGATCCCTCATGAATGGCGTAGTGCCGTCCTCACGGAAGTGAGCGAGTCCTCACTCTCAGCTCCCGAGAGAACTGGCTGTTCAAAAAAGCCTGGCCCCTCCTCTGCCCTCTCTGTTGCTTCCTTCTCACCATGTGATCTCTGCACACGTGGCTTCCCTTCACCTCGAGTCATGAGTGGAAACAGCCTGAAGCCCTCGCCAGAAGCAGAAGCTGGCACCATGCTTCTTGCACAGCCTGCAGAGCTGTGAGCCACATAAACCCCTTTTCTTCATAAAGTACCCAGCCTCAGGTCTTTTCTTACAGTAACGCAGATGCACCAAGGCAAGTACCCCAGGCTCTTCCTTACCTGTAGGCAAAGCCCCTACGTCCCAGGCCTTCTCTCTTGGCTGAGCTGCCTACACACTGGTGCAAACTCAGACCCACTGACCTGGCATCTTGAGTCCAGCCCACCCTGTCATGTGAGCGTCACCCTCTGCCCGTCCCTGCGCAATGACGCTTTGGGCTATTGTCTGCTTGGTTCTCAGGTTCAGCTGTGCTCCAGAAACTGGTCCCACATCATCCTTCTCCCTTTGTCTACAGATTTCTGGACAATAATGCCCCAGCCCTTGGGTGTAGGTCAGGTTCCCACACCTGTGCTCAGAGCTGGGGCCTCAGACATGGTCACGTTGCTACCCTGACCCTAGTCCCTCTCTTAAAGCAGCCTTGCTCTACCTCTTAGTAAAGGACTCTTTCTTCTGCTGCACACAATATGCACCCTCAAGGAACGTTTATCATCCAGCTGGGGCATTAGGGCCTTGTCATGGGGAGTGGGAAATAATATAATTGTTAAATCATTTGGGCGAGTCGGAGGAGCGGGCAGCAGCCATGCACCCTGCCCAGCGGTGCCGCAGACCACAGAGGCTGTGTGTCCAGAGGAGAGAGAGGTGGCTCCACACTGGCCGGGCGGGAGAGGCCCTGGAGGAAGGGGACTGTGGCAGGGCCAGGCAGTGGGGCACAGGCTCTGAGGCCAGACCCATCAGGCCTCCCCTTCCCATTCATCCACCCACCCACTCATTCACTCATTCATTTATTCATTTGTCAAATCTTTATTATGTTCCAGGTGCTATGGTAGGTGCTGGAGATACAGCAGTGAACGAGCTCCCAGAGGAAATCAGACAATGAACAAATTAGATACTGGGACAACAGCTCTGGAGGAACCACCAGCGTGATGGGATAGAGAGCCCCAGGGGAGGCCAGTTTAGGTGTGTGAGAAGGAAAGACATTTGAGGAGGTGGGGAGAGCAGGCAGGGGGAAGGAACAGTGGGTGCAGCCGCCCCCAGCTAGGGAAGCACTTTTCGAGACAGAGGAACAAGAGGGAGACCAATGGGACTGAAGAAATGTAAGTATAATTTTTTATAATTTGAACTATGAATTAAATCATTCTGAAACACCTAATAGATTTTAGGAGAAATCCACAAAATCACAAAATGAACCATTCTATATTTGGTTGCATCCTAAATACTGAAAATAAACTCTTGATCCTCTGGGCTACATACTATTCATAGATTAGGAAACTGAGTCACAGATGACATGTAACCCAAGGTCACAGAGCTGAGAAGTGGGGGAGGCAGACTCCAGGGCTGCGCTCAGCTGTGACACCACACACCTGTCAGGACTTTTTTCTCCGAGGCGCAGTCCGTGGGCAGCTGTAGCAAGCAGCCTGTTGGACCCCAGCCTTTTCACTTGCCATTTCCAAGCTCTGCAACCTCAAAAACACCTAGTGTCTGCAGATCTGGTGGCATCTGGCTGCGGTCTCAGGAGGTGATCATTGGAACTCTTCCCCTACTCTGACCCTGTGACCAGCACCCATGGGACCTCCAGAGCCATGTGCTTCCCCTCGCCTGCCTTGTGCAGGCTTCCTAGAGAGCACCGTGGTCCGAGCTAACTGCTGGCACTGAATCCCACCTGTGCTGTGGGACCCGGGCAACTCACTGGCCTGCTATGGGCCTCAATTTCCCCATCTGAAAAATGGATTTAGTGATGTTATCCGCCTCAGAGAGTTGTTAGGAAAATACATAAATTAGTTCTTAGAACAGTGCCACACTCATTACCTAAGAGTTCCCACATAACCAGTTAATAAACTCAGGGATTCCAGCATCGATTTAACACTGGTACCGAATCTGCAGTTCATATTTCGACTTCACCAATTGTCCCAATAATGCCTTTTCCAGTCTCAGACCCAGTCGGGCCACACACTTATTTGTTATGTCTCAGATATCACTTTTTAAGGGAGTGTTTTGTTACAAAGAAAGAAAACAAATTAAAAAGACATCATATTGTTTGCATATGTAGCCTATTGCCACTTTGACCTCTTTAATCTTCTAAATTCATGCATCTGCCCTTCTCCCGATGTCCGGCTCCGTCTAGGCCCCTAATAAACACGGCAGCTTTTTGCCACACCAGTCCCTCCCTCCACTGCTCCTCAGTCCTGCTCCTGGAGTCTGGTCCATCCCCGTCATGGTGAAGGCCACGTTCTTACAGTGCTAGATCCTCACCCACACGGTACGTAACCTGTTGTATATACCGTTTCTAATAATTGCTTGAGGGAATCCATACCCTGGAAAAAAATTGCACCTGCCATTGGCAAAGAGGTGGGAGCTTGGATCATTTAAACCTCTCCAATGTGAGCAGCCACTAAACGGTTGCTTGCGTTTTGTTCAAATGCAGTGGCCAATCGCTATCTTGCCACGTGTTAGATGAAGGTGACTTAGGAGATATGACTTATTCGTCCTTGAGAGTTTATTTTCATCTTATCTGTCTTTGCAGCAAGAACTAGTCTTGCCAGGGGCCTGTTGACTCGTGCTGCAGGGCTCTCTGCAGCTTTGCTGAGCTTCCTCTTCAGACAGTAGTCAACTGCTTGCGTTTCATTAACGAATGAAATTAATTGAGAGAAATACCGAGTATATTGCTAAAAGCACCGCCCTACTCTCAGGAAACGGTCCTGGGGGCACCTGGTACTGGAGGGCTGTGGGCTACAGGCCCTGCTCCTTCGCACACCGTGGTGGGCCTGCACAGGAGCCGGGGAAGCCCCCAGACCTAACAGCAATCCCACCTGTCCTGGAAGGTACTAATATCCCTTCTCTCTCAGTTCAACTTGGGTCTCAGCACTGATTCCGGGGACTCGCCCTGGGAATGGAAAGAATAGGGGAGGTGGTGGGAAGGTCAGGCTTTCAGCGCTTCCCTGTCTTTGCACGCGGGCTGCTGCATCTTCCAACCGCAGTGCCATCGATTTAGAGTCACCAGAAGCCTGAGGAGAGAGAAATGAAACCATAGGTAGTGCAGGGGTTTCCGCTGAGAATGCAGCTGTCATTCAGATGACACCCGCTGAGGCCAGGCCTTCGCGGCTAGGTGGGGCTCAGCAGCGGGCATTTTAGGCAGCATTACCGGAGGACACGCTGGGGTGATCAGGGGCAGCCTAGTTACAGTGGAAACCGATTACAGCCAAGCTTGTCCGGCAAGAAGGGCAAGGGGAGAGGCATGGTGAAGCACGAGGGTGCTGCCACCTGGGGGACCAGGGCTTCTGGTTCTGTCCCTCCCGTGGCCACCTTGAGAATGTGGCTCCTGCCTTTCTTTTTCAGGGCTTTGCATCAGTGCTCTGCCTTCCATTCTCTTCCAGGCTCCCTCCCCAGCCCCTAAACCTTGTGTCTGCCTTGGCACAAGTGCAGGAGATGGAGATCAGAGACACCTGTACCCAGACATGGAGAGTGTCCCTTTGCCCTCCAGCCAGCACTCACTGGTAAGGGAGTTTTAAAAACCTGGCTAAATCTGAGGCCACAGTGGAACAGCAATCCTGTTTCTCTGTGCTCAGGTTAAAAGCCATCGTCCTCCCAAGCCCCTGGGCCAGTGGTCCCAAGGAGCCCTCCTGCCTCCCACCTTCGCTCACTGTGCTGGTTTCTCTGGCTCTAACTTGCCAAGCTCCTGCACCCTCGCTGTTCCTTCTGCCTGGAACTCTCCTCTCCACATCTTCACTGCTGAAGTATCAAAATGTCACCCTTCTCCTCCTTCTCAAACTACCCCATCTAAAGCGCCTGATTATTCTCCATCCTCTCGCCTTGTTTTATGGACACTCATCACTTCCCAGCGGACCGGGCGCTGGGCTACCGCCGTATCCTGCATCAGACACAGGGCCGGCGCGCAGGCGGCGCCCCGTACACATTTGTGCTGTAGGGACTATTAAGATCTAACCCAGAATCTCCAGATCTCCTGAAAATTGGGCAGCATCAGCTTCCTCCCAGAAACTGTTTCCGGAGTTAGTTAAAAATTACTGTTATAAATAAACGCTCTGTTTTCTCAAAACAACAACAAAAATGTAACTAAAAAAGGGAGGGTGGGACTGAGAGAAAAAAATACAAGAGGTATTTTTTTTTTTTTGATGTAGTGCACATAATTTCCATGTACATTCTGATTCCACAAACCAACTGTAAAAAGACGTTTCTGAGATAATCAATTTGAGTATGGGCTAGGTATTAGATGGCATTTAAAAACTACTATTAATGTTGCTAGGTGTAATAATTGCATGCTGGTTATCTTTTTAAAGTCCTTATTGGTTAGTCATCCATGCTGAAGTGTTTACAGGTGAGCTGATATATCTCAGATTTGCTTTAAAATGCATTAGCAAAAACCCAAAACGTAGCAAAAAACTGAAGAGGGGAGGGACAAGGTTGGCAAAATGTTGGTAATTGTTGACACTGGGTTTGGATTCATGGAGGTTTATTACACTGTTCTTTTTGTGTAATTTTGAAATTTTCCTAAAGAAAGATATTTTAAAAGCCACAATCTCCAACCCTTAAACCAGGATGTACCATTTTTTTTCCATTAGCCAATTCAATCCGTATTTATTGAAATTCTGCTGTGTTATTAATAAAAGCACTGTGGTAGGAAGTGTGAGAGGTACAGAACCATGTAAGCCATGCTCAAATATCAAATATGTACAGGATAAATATCTATAATAGTTTATATTTGGCCACTTGGGCATGATAAACCCTGGCCCTTCCCAGATGCTAGACATGCTGATTAAACAAACTTATGGGATCTGCAGTCCCACGGCCTTGGTTCTAAGGCTGACTGCCTACCCCCTTACTAGCCAGGTGACCTTGGACAAGCTATGTACTTTTTCTAGGCCTCTGGTTCTTCATTTATGAAAAGCAGCTAATGGTAGTACTTTGTAGGCTGGTTATGAGTAATATGTAAGGTAATAACAGACCTAGCCTTAGGGCCTGCCAAGGCTACCGATCAGGAGTCAGTGATTATAGCTAACATCACTGCCTAGTTGGGTAGCCCACCAGTAGTCCTTTGTGTGATTACAAAAAGGAGTCCCTGGCCGGGCGCGGTGGCTCACGTCTGTAATCCTAGCTCTCTGGGAGGCCGAGGCGGGCGGATTGTTTGAGCTCAGGAGTTCGAAACCAGCCTGAGCAAGAGCGAGACCCCGTCTCTACTAAAATTAGAGAGAAATTAATTGGACAACTAAAAATATATAGAAAAAATTAGCTGGACATGGTGGCACATGCCTGTAGTCCCAGCTACTCGGGAGGCTGAGGCAGGAGGATCGCTTGAGCCCAGGAGTTTGAGGTTGCTGTGAGCTAGGCTGACGCCACGGCACTCTAGCCCGGGCAACACAGTGAGACTCTGTCTCAAAAAAAAAAAAAAAAGGAGTCCCTTTCTCAAAGGTTGGCATAGCCCTGAACAAGGGCAAGGGGCTTGGTGAGTGGAGGAACAGCTGTTTTACCCCCTGGGCTGGGCTCCCTTGTGTAGAGCTCAATCTGGACATCACATGTAGGGCCTCCGAGGCTTCCCAGGCCCACCCTGATCCGCACCAGATTTCCCAAGGGGAATAAAAGCTCCAGAGCTTGCCTACAATTTAGCATATGGGTGAATGTGCTCAGCACTTAAAAAGCAGTTGCTTGGTGTTAGCCAGCTTGTGTTTGGGGGTTGCTGTGGCAGGACTGCAGGATTTAAAAAGCAGCTATACAGCAGATGCTTTGCTATATAACCAGCCCCGCCCCCCCTGGCCCCAAGCCCCACCCCCTCACACCCATGCTGCCCCACCACCAGCAGCCTGAAGCTCACCAGTCTGGGGTCCTGTTAAACGTGTCATTCCCAGTACTCAACAGATACCAGAAAATCCTATTGATTTAGTTTTAAAATGTAGTCTAAGTTCTCGTAAAAAGTGATAATAGGGATGGTGACTAATGTACTAATGTAGATTAATTTGCTTGTTTCACTCAGATTAAAAGTTACTTTGTCACTGGGGTTGATTAAACCTTATCTTGTCTTGCAGCCCTCGTTGCCTCCTTCTCCCCCTCTAATTAAAAGGCCAACAGTGCTGCCCCAACAATCAGGCCATTCACTCCAGCATGTATTTTGCTATGCAGAGGATTGAAACGTACCATCCACATCCCAGCTGCAGGCACCATTAACACTTCACAGATGGCCACACAAGCACACATCTGTTTTGCAGATGCAGATGAAGTTGGAATGTGCCTGTGTAGATGGCCATTGTGCAGAGACACACGCCTCACTCACACAAAGTGCTGTGCCGCAGAGGGAAATGTACATGATTCCCGTGTACCGTATTTAGGTATGGATAGATGCCACGTGCAGACATTTGGACGTCTTGAAAATTCAAATGCATTCCAATTATAGACTATCCGAAAGGCTGGAGAAATAGTTCACAAAGTTGGTGCTTTTGCCAATGTTACAGTGAAGGATCGCAGTGAGCTTTCATCAGCATTAAAATCTTTATAAATGCTACAGTTTAGAAATTTTTTAAAAAGTAAAACATCATATAAGTACATATATATTCATATATACATTATATACACACCGTACAATTGTATACATTTATAAAACTTGAATTATACCAGAAAAATGACAGCTCAAAAAATATTACCTTGAAATTTAATTTCAAGTGAAATTAAATCAAAATTCACATATGAAGATAAATGAGAACAAGCAGAGCATGTCACACAGTTTGTCTTGGAATAATCTGATGACTAAGCCTGTTGTCTCCCAGATAACAAGTGTAGTGATCATTGAATAGAGCAAACAGGATGTGTTACATCAGTGCATTAAAGTGTGGTGTGTGAGTCTACATTTGCTGAGGCAGGTCAGTCCAGTGATAGATTTCTTTTAGGAGTCTGCCAGAAATGTTGGCCCCAGCTGTGTCGTGAATAACAACCTCTCCACTCTTCAGTATACATTGATTTCTCAAAGAGAACAAGATGCCTTCACTGCTACAGGATTTATATCAAATTAAACTCTTTTAAAGAATTTTGACGTGGATGTGGTAAAAAGGGAATGCTTATACACTATTGGTGGGAATGTAAATTAGTACAACCTCTATGGAAAACAGTATGGAGATTCCTCAAAGAACTAAAAGTAGACCTACCATTCCATCCAGCAACCACGTTTACCCAAAGGAAAAGACGTCACCATATAAAAAAGACGTATGCACTTGTATGTTTATCACAGCAAAATCCACAATTGTAAAGATATGGAATCAATGTAAGTGCCCATCAGCTGATGAGTAGATGAAGAAAATGTGGTGTATATATATATATACCATGGAGTACTACTCAGCCATAGCAAAGAATGAAATGTCTTTTGCAGCAACTTAGATGGGACTGGAGGCCATTGTCCTAAGTGAAGTATTATTATCCCAGGAATGGAAAAATAAATACCGCATGTACTCACTTATAAGTGGGGGCTAAACGATGGGTATACGTGCTCATACAGAGTGTATAATGGACTTTGGAGACTCAGAAAGGGGGAGGCTGGGGGGCAGATGAGGAATCAAAAATTACCTAATAGATACAATGTATAATGTTTGGATAACAGGTACACTAAAAGCCCTAAGTTTACCACTATATAGTTCATCCATGTAACAAAAAAAAACTTGTATACCCTAAATCTATTGAAATAAAATTAAAAAATTTTGAATAAGTGCTAGATTGGAGATGGGAAAAATCAACACTTTGAGAATGTATTTTAAAGATCTTTTAACAATGCAATTAAATCAACCACTATATACCATTATACTTTCTAATTTAAGGAACACTATTTTATATCTTTGAGGCTATCCTACTGGTTTTATTTGAGAAAATGGAAAAATTAACATTTCGGGTTATTTCAAAGAAAGTCTCTATAGTGCTAATCTCATTCAATCATGATTATCTAATATGTTCATGATTAAGGTCATTTTCTTCCAACTCTGTGCTACCTACTCTCTGCCTTTAGTTGCTGTATAGCCATATATAATACATTTTTTTCTAGTTTCAAAAGCAATGAATGCTCTTTGCAAAAATTCAAATATCACCTATCATCCTACCACACAGAAATGATTACTTAACAATTTAGCATCATGCCAGATAGTTTTCTAGAAAAACAGTGCTTATTAAAACAAAATAATGCACGTAATTTATCATTTCTTTTGCCTTCTTACTAATATACCATGGAGAAATTTCCTTATAGAAATACTGAGTTCTACAAGCCCATTTTTGTGTGTGTGGTTGCATAGTATGTTATTTTATGGATGTAGTATATTGTATCTAACCAATCCCCTAGTGTGGGTAAATTAATATAAACAAATGCTACTTCCTTGTACATACACCTTTGAAAATTCTTCTTGTTTAAAATGTTTACTTATAAGTAGCAGGCTGTATTTTCCTTATTTTTTTAATCATCATGGATAAATCAAGAATTAAGTAAATGACAAAGAAATTGGCAAAGGAGCCTTAGAAAGTACATGGTGTTTTTTTTTTTTTTTAAAAAAGAAAGTACATGTTTTTATATTTCATGTTATCCAAACACTTATGTTTTGTCACTTTCTATGCAACTGAGCCTGAAAATCTGCACAGGAGAAATTCTGGGTGGATGAATTTAGGACCACTTTCAACAACCCCTGCATACCTAGGCCTACTAGGGACAGAACCCCAGGCCTGTCTCTTTCTCTCTAAATTATTAATTGTTTATGAACATCTGACCAAAGTCTGCATCTCCCCTCTCATTGCATTTTTCTCAGGGCAATTGCTCTTGTCCCCCCAGGTACTGCGAGAGGGGTCAGATAGGGTTTCCTACACCCTCATAGTCTTATGCTTATCCCAGAGGCAATGAGACTCCAAGAGATGAGAAAGATCACATGCTAATTCTAAGGATGGCGGTGAACTGAAAGCAAATATTAATAACTTGTTAGAGACTCCCTGGGTAAAGTCACACATGAACACTGAATAAGACTTCAAAATAAACATTGTTTCTTTGCCATTTTGTTGGACAGCTATTGCTCCTTTTGTAACCAAAATTTTTATTCAGGACTTCTTTCCATGTTGCAATTTGCCATTGCATCATACTCAAGTCATGGTATATTTTTCAATGGGCTATTTGTTTAGAGACTTTTTTTTTTTTTTTTTTGAGACAGAGTCTCACTTTGTTTGCCGGGGCTAGAGT
>NW_012147819.1:1203632-1204188 GCF_000956105.1 Propithecus coquereli | reverse complement strand
ACCTTTAGCACGGAGTCACCAACTGCAGGGCTTGGGGAACTTGACCAAGTTCAGAAACAACTGTTTCTCACCTACTCATTCACTCATTGTGACAGCTAATTTTATGTGTCAACTTGACTGGGCCATGGGGTGCCCAGATAGTTGGTCAAACATCATTCTGGATGTTTCTTTAAGGGTACTTTTAGATGACATTAGCCTTTTAATCAGTAAAGCAGATTGCCCTCCATGATGTGGGTGGGCCTTATCTAATTAGCGAAGGCTTCAATAGAACAAAAAGACTAACCTTTCCTTGTGTAAGACAGAATTCTCCAGAAGACTGTCTTCGAACTTCATCTACAGAATCAGCTCTTCCTACATGAAGGGCTTCAAATTGGAACATTGGTTCTCCCTGGGGCTCTAGCCTGCGGGCCCACTCTACAGATTGGACTTGTCCATCTCCATAATCGCATGAACCAATTCCATATAACAAATCTCTGTATATATCTATATCTATATCATCTATGTCTATACCATCTGTATCTTCTGTATATCTGTATCATCTATATATCTATATCTA
>NW_012147819.1:1190236-1201597 GCF_000956105.1 Propithecus coquereli | reverse complement strand
CTCTTGCTCAGGCTGGTCTCGAACTCCTGAGCTCAAACAATCCGCCTGCCTCGGCCTTCCAGAGTGCTAGGATTATAGGCGTGAGCCACCGCGCCCGGCCTTGTATTTAGTTTTTAGAACAAAGGAGCTATTTTAGTTCAAAGTACAACAAAATCTTTGTTCCTCAGAATACTAGAGACTGGGCAGTAAATGGACATCTGAAGAATCCAGTCAATGAAGAGTTAACCACACTGGCAAGAGGATTATGCCTGGTCTCCCTCTCCCTCTTGGGGAAGCATAAAAATGTGAATGAAAGAACAGAAACTGAAGTCCTAATTGTTTGTGAGGCAGAGAGCTAGCCCCCAAACTTTCCCTCCCCTTTTAAAAAATGAAGCCTGGAAAACAAACAGTCATCTTCCAAACATCCTTAGAGTATCTCACAAGACTGATTTGTTTGCCTTTGGGGAAGCTAATGAGATGAGTGATTTTTGCTAGATTATCTCAGAAATGCTTATTCCTAGAACCTTGATGAGGGAGGAGTGTCAGATAACACAGCGTATTCCACTCAATTATAAGGTTTAACAAAGACTAACTCAAAGGAATTAAGGGAAGAGGTGGAAAGGGGGGAACATTTCAGAGAAATATTTCACTTAAAAGGGTCATAAATATATGTTTCAAAACAGTACATGAAGATAGTAACTGACTCATATTCTAAAAATTGCACTCAACAGTTCTGGAAAGTTGTAAAATAGAAATTTAACAACAGAAACGTTACTCATCACCAAACCAAAAGCACAACGAAGTTGTAACTTTTACTTAAAATAGATAAAATAATAGGTTGTGAGGAAATGTTCAAGAAGAATAATATACCAATGTAAGTAGATAATCCTATGTTTTGTTTTTGTTTTGTTAAGAGACAAGATCTTGCTCTGTCACCCAGGCTGGAATGTAGTAGCATGATCTTAGCTCACTGTAACCTTGAACTCCTGGGCTCATGCAATCCTCCCACCTCAGCATCCCAAAGTGCTGGGATTATAGGCATGAGCCACCATGCCCAGCCCAATCCTATGTATTTTATACAAATTTTCAAGTACTGAATCTTCTCAATGTTCATCTTGCATAGCATTAACTAGCAGGCATAGCTTATTACATTATTAAACTCAGAGCTACTATTGATTCTCCAGAAAGGTTGGAGATCAATGCTGACTATAGATCACACAATTTATTGACAAACCATTTTGGGAGATAGTCTTCTCACAGATTTAGAGGAGTGTATTTAAATTCTGATGAACCTTTTCAAGTATTAAAGTTTGAATTACAAACACAAGAAAGAAGAAAAAAAATTCAAGCAGAGATTCAAATGGTCTTATAAGACTTTGTAAAATTTCAGTGAGCTTCTTGTCTAAGCGATGCAAGAAAACGTTTACTTTGTAAAGATTCTACGATTCTACAGTGGCTCCATATTGTCTTGGGAACAAGTTCAAAGTCCTTACTCTGATACTGAAGTAAGAGAGAGTTCCATTTTAAGTCTTTGTCCTGAAAACAATACTCATCACAGATTAGACATTGCAGTGGACCATGCTGGACCCTTTATATCAATTCTCTTTAATTCTTAAAACAACCTGCAGTAGCTGTTCCCATTTACAGATGAGGAAACAAAGACTCTGTGTCTTAAGCAAATCGCTCAAGGTTACACACCTGTGGGACACAAACCTCAATCATCTATCTCTAGAAAGAAGGCCTGTTTTCTTTCTCCCCATTAACTATCAAAAGCAAGTTGCCAAATCCATGCTCATTTATTAATAGACTTTTGAGCCACTGTTCAAGCTGTTTGTCTTTAGTGAAGAATACCTCCACCTTCTCTACTTACCTTTCCAGTTCTATACCATGCCTCAAAGCCCTAGAGCCACAACTCCATAACTAATTGGGTCTGAGAAAACCAATCTCCCCCTCTCTAGACTTGGCGTGGAAAGGGCTATCTGTGTCACTTGGCCAGCATTTGATTAGCTGGTCTAGCTATCATATGCTTCATTTTTTTTTTTTTATGCTCATAAGGAAAAACAGAGTAATTATGT
This sequence comes from Propithecus coquereli, assembly GCF_000956105.1. NCBI lineage: Eukaryota > Metazoa > Chordata > Mammalia > Primates > Indriidae > Propithecus > Propithecus coquereli. Next base: position 1,199,543 of record NW_012147819.1, on the reverse strand, counting down.
AAAAGATTTAAAGTTTATTGCATTTTTGTTGCCCATTACATATAACTATGCATCACAAGGATAAATGACTTTTTGGTTTGCCAATATATCATGAAGAGAATAATCTACTTTAAAGTAAAATAAAATTTCCAATGCTCATAAGGAAAAACAGAGTAATTATGTAAAAGATTTAAAGTTTATTGCATTTTTGTTGCCCATTACATATAACTATGCATCACGAGGATAAATGACTTTTTGGTTTGCCAATATATCATGAGGAGAATAATCTACTTTAAAGTAAAATAAAATTTCCAATGGAATAACTATTTTTAAAAAACCAGTTATAGTTCACAGTATTACATAATTGAGCTTTACTAATATTGCATTTTTGTTGCCCATTACATATAACTATGCATCACGAGGATAAATGACTTTTTGGTTTGCCAATATATCATGAAGAGAATAATCTACTTTAAAGTAAAATAAAATTTCCAATGGAATAACTATTTTTAAAAAACCAGTTATAGTTCGCAGTATTACATAATTGAGCTTTACTAATATCCTTACTAATTTAATATAACAAGAATCTTTGATCATTCAAGACAGAGATGAATTGAATCGTTGCATTTTAGCCAATAGTGTCAAATTTGCCCTGAATTGATTTTTCTACCACCACTGTAAAGAAGTTCAAAAGAATGGATTGGAGTTGTACCTTTTCCTTCTGTCCCTGGACACACACAAGTAGATCTTCAGTTAAGTAGTGAATTTGTGAAAAAAGAAGAATAGAATAGAAAGACAACTGGACCTCAAGGAAAACTGTAAGCTGGTTTTGTAAACCCTGGTAGACAAGCCCATCGGCTGGGATTCTCCACAGGGAACTTGTCATCATCAATGAAGAAACGGGCAGAGCTTGATGTTCCAGGTGCTGTTTTTAACAACCAGCCTGGGCTTTGGCAGGAAGACAGATCAACATGGAGAAAGGCCGATCCTGAGTACCCCTCTGCAGGTCGGTCCCATGACTGGAAGGAGCGTGTAGCGGGAGGAACGCAGTGGGCAGCCCATTCCTGGGCCACAGCCCCAAGGCTGCTTGCTGGTTTGAAGCAAGGCACTGTCAGGCTGTCGAATGGGCCTCCTAGCACTCTACCATACGACCCCTGGTCCTCGGGAGCTGGTCCCAGCTGGGGACAGAGGCTGACAGTGTGGAATGTGGTAATCTATGATTCTAGGGACAGATCAATCACTTTTTTCATGCGGTCACTAAGAGAGACAAAGATTATGGCAGAGTAGAGCATCCTGGCCCCAGCCTAAGGCCTTTGCCGCTCAATATTAGGGCTCCTGAGACTTTTGCTCCTCTAAGAAACATATTTCTGTGTTTGGCAACCACAATGCGACCAAGCACCTGGATCTTATTTCCTTTCCTTCTCTCTGGGTGGTCTACTCATTCTAACTTCAAAACTGTCCTTTCCTTCTCATTGATAAGGAAATCTCTGGATCATGAGCCTTGCCTTTTGACTTTGGAGAACTGCGGGGCTGACAAAAGCACTGGAAGCACATGGCGATGGCTTTGGGAGGTTTTCTGTGGCCTACGGAGGGGAACCTGGCACCTGCTCATCGCCACTCTGGTTTTGCCTGCCTGTGGGAAGTGAACATGGGCCCTGCTAGAGCATGCTGATTTCATTTATGGACAGTGCGACCTTGCTAACAATGCTGTTTTGAACAAAGCTGGCTTCTGCCCATCAGTGCTGGGGTAAGTGCTCACCACCTCTGGGCCAAAGCTCTGCCACCATGCACACACAGGTCTCTGTGCCACTCTGGAAGGCTCTCAGTGCCTCCTCACTGGGGAGGGAGGGAGGTGCCACCCTGGTCTTAGCACTAACTACAGCAGGGGGCAGGGTGTGGTGGGCAGAGAGAGGCAGATGTCCTGCCTTCCTGTTCCTGCACCACCTGCCCTCGATATCCAAACAAAACACAACAGCCCTAACCCAGAGGGGAGAGGCAGGGAGAACCCAGCCAAGCCACATTGCGAGTTCTCCTGGACTTTTCCTACCACTAGCAAAGATGTTTTGTACGTGAAGAGTGGTGTTGAATGCTTCCTCTTTACTAAGGGAGACATACTATTAATATTTTCCATTGCTTGTGTGGCTTAGAGAAAGCGAAAGGGAAACAAATTCAAGAGATGTGTGAACTGGGAATTTTGGAATCTCATTTGTAAGGATCACGCTTCAACATCGGTGCAGCTTATATGCATGGACAATCCATGCTCCCCCCCAAGCCCTGAACTGGGAGACGGGGCACCTATAGGCAGTGTCAGGACAGTTCCCAGGCCTCCCAATCTGCCTCCAGCCTATCTCCGCCACTAGCAGAGGGAGCAGGGGTGCTCTGGGCGGTAGATGTGGGGGCGATGGGGGGGTGTTGCTGGGGGGGATTGCTGTGTGTGGCAGGTGTGGTTAACTCTCACTCCCTCTGCATCTCCAGGGGCCAGTCTCCTTGATTTATAGCCAGGGGAAGGTTAGGGAACTAGAGAATATTGCTTCATCCAAATAAGCCATTCGCTCTGCCAGGAAGACAGAGGCCTTTAGAAAGAATGAGGCCAAGAAATGTTTCTTCAAGTTAAAAAAAAAAAAAGCATAAAATTCTAGAACTGAAGCTAGAAGAGGCCCTCAGAGAGCCCCCACTCACACCCCTCCTTCCACAAAAGGCAAAAGTCTGCTGGGGTTGCCCAGTCTGGCCTGTGGGCCAACTTCAGCGGGGTTGTTTTGTTTGGCAAACACAATACACTTTTAAATGTTTTACTCTTTATTAGCTGCCAACCTTTAACGATTTGGAGATTTCATATGCATAAATAAACAACTAGATTTCCAGATTCCCTTGATAAATTGGAAGATCTGGCAAAGCTGGCTGACACTGAGGGTAACCACAGCCCCCTCCTAGAGACCACCCCCACCCCCTGCAAGTCCCAGCCCTCCTCAGGCATTTGTGGTGGGCTTTGCCATCTTAGGCACAGACCCATGTTTTTCTACCTAGGGTTTTGCCTAGGGAGTTCTGGGAAAATATCCATACTTGGGCTGAGACCAGTTAAGTCAGAATTTGGGTCTGGGGACGAACCCAGGGTCAGGTGAGTTTTAAGTCCCCAGGTGATTCCAGCGTACAGCCAGGGCTAAGAATAGCTGTGCCAAGGCCATGAAAGGCAGATGACAAATTACTCTATTCTTCAAGCTTCTTGGTGGCTCATTTTACTCTTTTACCATGTTAAAAGTTCTTCATTGTATCCAATCAAAATCTGGTTTTCTGTTCATCCATCCTTCTTAGCACTGCACGCATTTGACAGTAACTAAGTTGTCCTTCCACCTTCTCTCCCCAAAACAGCCTCAGTTCTTCTAGTTTCCTCTCTTTCTACTTTGTTATTTTGGTTTCCCCATTCTGAACATCCCCCTCCAATTTCTCCATATTTTCTTTAAAGTACAGTGGACAAAATTTGGAACAATATCCTAACTATTATTTTACTAGAGTAGAATTCAGTAGAAGTATTTCTTCTGGTTCTACAATGTCATACTTAGTATCTCAGAATCACATTAATTTCTTTTCACACCATGTTTGGTTAATCATAATCTGGTTTTTATTAACAAGAAACTCATTTGCAAAAATCTGCGAAATCGCACTCTGTTGCTCCATGAATTAGTGTTAAACGTGTTTTGGGACAGGATCTGTCTTAGGAGTTTTTACAGAGCTTTGCCCTGAAGGAATAGGTGAATGTGCTGGTTTGCCTTTCGAATGCTGTTACACTGGAAGGGCGTTTCTGAAAGGCAGTAGCGGCTGTATCCCACGAGGCGCCGCGTTTCTCAGACCTAAAGAATTGGATTTGCTTTGTAAAGCACAAGCGAATCTGTTAAAAACTATAGGCTGAGAGCTGATGATGGAGTGCCCTCCGGAACAAACAGCTTCCCGGAAAGGCCAGCTTCACAAAGGGCCAAAAGCAGAGCCTTTGTTTAAACTACTCTAGACTACCTGTCTCCATTCACAATAACCTAATAAACATGGAGCTTGCATATCTCTGTTTAACCCCTCTGTTTAAATGATAAACTTACCTTAGAATTTAGAAATTAACCTTTGAAAGACTTTGTAACCGTTTGCTCACGTAAATAGAATTAGTTAAAGAATCTGTAGAACCCTTCTGTAAAAGCCTTTTGAAAATCTGTTAACCTGAGAGGAACTACCTGCTGTTATGTAAATTTGTTACCCCTGACAATTGTTCACTATTTTCTATAAGTTACCATGTAAGACCTCATTTGGGGCTTTTTGAGACCAACGGAGAGGTCCGAGCCCCCTGAGCTCCCGCTTTGCCTATAATCTTTATAAACTTATAAAACTATATCTTTGTCTCAGTGTATTCTTTTATTTCTTCCATTTTCCATTTCTCTCTATTATTTTCTTATCCCTTGCAATTCTACCAAAGGGACCCGGTTTTTTGTGGGGAACACTGGCCACGTTCCCCGCAGCACTCCAGGATGGAAAACCAAGATTTGGGACAAATTAAAGCACCAAATGTCAAGCCTTATTTTCAAGGTTGAGGAACATCAACCTTTCCTCAGAGTCATAACTTGATTTATAAAATAAAGGGGCCATGTGTCTGTCCATAATAGTTTTAGCTTTTTACCAATAAATTAAGTAATTTACAATCAATTGATCAATCTGTTTTTAGACAACTTCTAAGCTACATTACTATAATACTTTTCTGAGGGTTGTTACATTTTAATTCTTCCACTTCGTACACTTTTCCTTTCTATCCTCTTGCTCTCATTAAGCCAATCCTCAAATGTCATGTTAAGAGAAAAGCTGCTTAGTTAATGTGAGATGAAATCGGAACTAGCACAAATCTTAGCCTATCTCTTAGGCTGATAGATGCATATTATTTTGAAGGATAGATAGTATTAAGGTTATTAAGTATGTCTGTCCAATTCCCTTAAGTACTAAGTTTTTTTTTCTATATATTTTTAGCTGTCCAATTAATTTCTTTCTATTTTTAGTAGAGACGGGGTCTCACTCTTGCTCAGGCTGATCTCGAACTCCTGAGCTCAAGCAATCCTCCTGCCTCGGCCTCCCAGAGTGCTAGGATTACAGGCGTGAGCCACCGCGCCCGGCCTTAAGTACTAAGTTTGACAGTTGCTATCTCTGACATTTCATTTTGACATTTCTTATTTTATTTTTATTGTGAAGGTACACCCTCATTCTTTCAAACGCATGGTTTGGCTTGTGATTATCTTCCAAAGTTTTTTTTAGAGCAATTTTTGTGAAACCATGGATAAGTAAAAAATTTGTGTTATTTTCAAATATGAATTCTGTTGTGGAACCAATGATGCGCAGACAGCTCAAAATATCAACAAAGTGTTTTGGAAGGATGTGGCTAATGAATGCACAGTACATTGATGGTTTGAGAAGTTCCATTATGGTGACTGTAATCTTGAAAATGAGCCACATGGGTGACCTGAGACCAACGTGGATAATGATGAGCTGAAAGCTGTAGTGGAAGCAAATCAGTCTCAACCTACACATGATTTACCAGCAAGGTTTGACGTTATTATTCCAACAATATTGGACTGTTTGAAACAAATGGGCAAGGTAAAGAAGCTGGATAGATGGGTTCCACGTGAATTAAATGAGCGTTACAAGAGAAGCTTGCCTTTCTTTGCTGTCATGACATAAAGGAGAACGATTTCTACATCGTGTTATTAAGTGTGATGAAAAATAGATTTATTTTGAAAATCACAAGCATTCGGCACAATGGTTGGATAAAGTTGAAGTGCCAAAACATAGTCTAAAACTGAATATTCATTTAAAAAAACTAATGGTGTCTGTTTGGTGGTCCAGAGCTGGTATTATCCACTACAGCTTCATGAAACCTAGTCAGTCAATTACAGCAGATGTCTACTGCAACCAATGGGACGAAATGATGAGGATGCTTGTGATTAAGCAGCTGAGATTGGTCACCAGAGACAGGCCAATCCTCTTGCAAGACAAGGCTCCACCACATGTCGCACAAACAACGCTGCTCAAACTACAGAGGTTGGACTTGGAAACTCCCTGTCATCCACCGTATTCACCAGACCTTGCAACCAACTGACTACCACTTCTTCCAGGCTTTGGACCACTTCTTGGAGAAATATGCAATTCCCAACAAGCTGTGGAAAACATCTTTCCTGATTTCATCACCACTAGCTCTCTAGGCTTCTTAGCTGCTGGAATATGTTACCGTTAAGATGGTAAAACTGTGTGGATGGTTTAGGTGTATACTTTGATTATTTTGTACTGCTTCTTGTTTGAGATATAATAAACTACACTTTTGATTTGAAACCAGACATTTCATATTTAATGACCTAATACTTTGTTATGCTTGTTTAATGGATGAGGAAACAGACCTGAACAATTTAAGCAGCTTGTTCACAGTTCATTGCTCACACTCCCACCGCTGGAGGAGTCCCAGCTCCATAGGGAAGGTGTGGTCTTCCATGACCATCAGCTCCGACGCTGGAAACCACACACCACATCAAGAAACCGAGCCTCAGAGACTGCAGGAGTTAGACTTTAGATCAGACAAGAGCAGAGCCTGCCTCTCTGTATCGCGTATTTGGGCCTTAGCCAGATGGACATGGAAACATAGAACATGACATTCTGGAATCACTTGACTCTGTTAAATGCTCCCTGGAATCCATAGGGAAAAGCCGGGGGTCTTTAAGACATGTGCAAACCACACAGACCCTTGCATGAGGCCAGCTCTGTAAGGTTGGAAATCTTGTTCAGAATTACATATAAAAACTAAGTTGAACTTCAAGATTCCTTCCAGCAATCCACAGTAAAGAAAAAAACCACATCCCTTCAAATTAATACTTTGGGGAGAAAGGAGGGAATTGGGGTCTTTTCATTTCCTGTCTGGTCTCCAAAAAATGTCTGCCTGGTTAGAACGAACACTATGTGCGAGGAGAAGGGAAGGGGTGAGCTCGGGGCACTGCGCAAGCCTGAGACCCGCGGGGCACAGAAATCCCAAAGGCGCTGGGATCCCAAAGGAACCCAGACGGGCCGTCCTCGGAGGCCCGACCCTGCGGCGCGCGCTGCTCCCGGCGACACGGCCACGCCCGCGCCCCTGCAAAACCGGCCGCGACAGTCCCTGCGCAGCACAAAAGTCCCCACCGGCGGGAAAACATTGGCCTCATCTCATTGTTTAGAGCTAACCGTAAAATGCTGCTTCTCTCCTTTCTCAAAAAGGACCCGAGGGATTAGTGGTCGGACAGGGCTGTCTACACGGGCTGTCTAGGCCCAAGGTTCTTTTCTTTGTGTGCCGGTCCCCAAAGCACAGTACTAGAAACCGGGCGCCAGAGCCCCAGCCTCCAGCCTCCAGCCTCCCGGGCCGCCGCCCCCTCGCCGCGCCGGCGCGCGCCGCCTCCAGACGAGGCGTGGCCACGTGCGTCGCGCGCCCCTCTTGTCGCTGCCTCTGCGTCCAGACCTGGGGTAGACGCTCTGAGAGCCGAGCCGCCTACAAACAACGCGGAGGCCACAGATACTCACGTTTCCAGTTGTTTGCCGAAGCGCACGCACGCTTCCCGCCACCTTAATTAGAGGACGAGAAAGCGCTCTGAGAGCCGCCTTTCAGGCAGCGAGAGGTGACGAGCAGGCGGCCAGCTGAAAGCCCCTCATTTTCTGAGAGCTCATTCAAAATGCTCCTCAGTGCCGCCAACGCAGCTGCCAGGTTTAATAACTGTGTCAGACAGCCGCCCCTCCCCCACAGCGACACAAAGATGACAGGCTGGGGACCGTTCTGCACGCTCGAGCGCCGTCACCCGGCCTCGGCCCCGGCGATGCGGCAGCTGGAATGACTGTGCAGGGACCGACCAGGATAAGGTTCAAATACCAGCCTCCACCTAGGAATTCTCCAGAAACCTCTGTTCTCTCCTGTTCGCTCTGAGCATAAATCTTTTCTCAGCAGTATTTCGGGGCGGAGGGACGGGGACAAGAGGCAGGTGCCTTTCCAGTTACCCTAACCCGCATCTCAAATGTAAGAGGAACTTACGAAGCGACCCTCAACACCATTCCTACTTGATTTCTGGGCATCGGTGGGATAGTCCGAGCACCGTGCCAAGCGCAAGAAGCTCATCTACGGGTTCCCTCGCGTTCTAGCCGCGCACACCGACGCTCGCGTCTGTCCCCAGGTCTCTGGCCAACAGAACCTTACTGTCTGAGGGGGCTCCTTTGCAGTTCCTCGCCGATCTGGATCATTTCCAAAGCGCAGGCAGCTCCCTGAGAGCGACCGAATCTTACCCAGCCGGAAGGTATTAGCAGTTCTGGTTTGCAAGTGGAATATCAGTGCAAAATATTCCAACGAAAGTAGTATTTTATAACAGATATATACATGTATCTCCAGAGCGCAGGGAAGCCGGGCGGCCACGCCCAGAGGCTCTCCAGGGCCCGCGCCCCGCCGCGCCCCGCGGGTCCTCCCGGCGCCGCCGGCCAGCCGCACCTGCCTCTGCGGGGAGCGGTTTCCCGGGAAACTCCACAGAGCCGGTTCTCCCTCCAGACACGCTGTTACCTTGACAACTGCGACTTAGCACTAGGCGTTCCAAGAAGGATGTCAGTGAAGGCCTGTTTTAAATCACAGATGCAAAGAGATTCGCGAGGGTGGTTGGGCAGGAATAAGAAGGCAGGGATTTGGGGGAATGGAGGCGGAGCCGTGCGAGCGAGGGTGAGGTCAGTGGACATCGCATACACAGGGTCTGCACCGCTCACCCTTCCCCGCCGAGCGAGTTTGTACTTGGCTTTAGACCGGATTCCATCATTCTCTTCAGCACATTTTCTTTTCTCTATTCCGCTATTTTTAAGTATTTTGCACCAACTGAGCACTAGCTGGCTCCAGGCAGGAGGGAGGAGAAGCCCATAAAAATGTGTGAGAGGGGAGACTTGGTGGGAATGATATCAAACTGATCAAACTATAGATCATCTATTATACAGGTATTCAAACACTGTTCCAGATACAACCTTGCGACATCAGGCTATGATGGTTACAAAATTTCATTCATTATTTCAGGCAAAGGTTTGGGTAGAAAAAGGGGGAAGCATGGATGAGACTATACATTGCATTAAAAATTTAAATGTTCATATGCCATCTTGTTACTTTTGGGTACAGACATTTTATGCTCATTAAACCCCAAATAGGTACTAAAAGGTAAAATAAAACAAGTTAATGAGTTTGCATGCAAAGCATAACAAGATTGCATATAAAAACACACATGCACCATGCTGGTCTCTCCTTATGATAAACTGTATATTCCATATCTGAGCTATT